>NW_012119821.1:4118573-4162392 GCF_000951035.1 Colobus angolensis palliatus | reverse complement strand
TGTTGCCCAGGCTAGAGTGCAATGGTGGAATCTTGGCTCACCACAACCTCCACCTCCCAGGTTCAAGTGATTCTCCCTCCTCAGCCTTCCGAGTCTCTGGGATTACAGGCATGCGCCACCATGCCTGGCTGATTTTTGTACTGTATTTTTTAGTAGAGATGGGGTTCCTCCATGTTGGTCAGGCTGGTCTCGAACTCCTGACCTCAGGTGATCTGCCCACCTCGGCCTCCCAAAGTGCTGGAATTTCAGACATGAGCCACCATGCTCGGCCAATTTTGTTATTTTCCTAATTCATTAATTCTTGTATTTATAGTTATATTTTTTCTTCCTGTTTTGCTAAGTGTAATTTGTTGTTCTTGTTCAGTTTCTATGAACTGCATGATTTTTTCATCAGCATGTAACTCTCTCTTTTGGGAGTCATCTCTCCTAAAGTCTTGCGACCTCCCCTACCCGAGACTTATTTCCACCAATATCCTACTAATTCTTTTCTGACTTTTTCTTTTTATACACAACATCAGTTCCTTCAGCTGGAAAAGGAAGCACTTTCCTCATTACATTCCCCTGTAGTTAGGTGGAAAGAACATTTTCTAATGCTTTACAGAAAGTCATTCAGCCAAGCACAAACTTCCACAAAAACTAAATGGGTCAAATAGGCCACCTTGGTTACACACCCTGAACAATCAGGAAAACAGCTCTGAGAGATATACGAATAATTTTGTCAAGGCAGGAGCCAACGTGGGTCTTGGGAGGAAAGAGGAAAAGTTAAGAGCCTTATTAAAATAGCTCACATCACTTCACTTTGGGCACTGGGTTTAATCCTATGCAGTTTATTGAATTAAACTTCCATTAATCTCGCTTTAGCACTGAAATTGCCAAAATGCCTGAACCGGTTAATGAAAAATATTACACAAACATACCACAAAGAGAACCAAGGACCTGTGCAAGGGCAAATGGTTTTGATTTAATGTAAATCAGTGTGATGATTTTTTGAGAGGCACTACTAGAAAGGCCAAAAGAAATGGCTTATGGTTTTAGCTACTAAAAGAGAATATTTATAACAGCTACGACTTTTGCAACGAAATCCTATAGGTGATAGGTCTGTAATATAAACTTACAGTGTCTGCAAGTTCCAAGAAAAAAGAAAAGTGTTCTAAGGTGTTATAATATTGTTCATGCTCTGACATAATTTTTGTCTAAATCAGGAAAGGAGTTTTTAGTCAGTTGAGTTGGATTGCCAACTCTTGGGGGGTTTGTAATGGTACATTCAGATGATTTCCAAGAAGCCATTTTCAGGCTATTGTATTATTAATAGAAGGATTAAAGTGTCCCCCAAAGGCCTCTGACAAGACAGACCATAACTGCTCCAAAAGGGCTATTATACTCTAGTCTGTTGGTGATTCAGAGATTTGTCAAGTGCTTGGGCCCTAAGGATGAGCAGCCAAGAGAGAAGGACCATGACCGAATTGGGTTTCTTTTGTCATTGCACAGGTAGGAGCTGTTAATCTGTATTTGCTTTCTGTTTTGAATAAAGGAGAGGAAATTATTCTCCTCTGGAAAAATTTCTACCCACCCCCAAAACTCCCCTGTGATTATAGTTGAACAAAAAATGTATCCTCCCTTTTATAAACCAAGACTGCTGTCTCCTGTTCTGGAGTATTGAACAGCTGTTGTCTGCTGTGCCAGGGGAGAGGGCTACAATTCGGGGATTAATTGAAATAATTTTCCTAGAAACATAGAGTAGAACTTGTGTGGGTAAGTCACTCTGCAAAGACCAGAGGAACTTTGTAAAATCATACCCATCCTTCATTTAGCAATCATAGAATCTTAGACAGCTTCTAGACAAGGGTGGATGTTGGTAATATTTTCATAGTGCATTTCCAAAGTTCATTGGATTCTAAGTTACTATTTCCATTTTAGATATAAGAAATCAGGACTCCCAAAGTTAAATAAATTGCTTAAAGTCACTTTTTTTTTCTTAGTGGCAAGACCAATATGAGGCCTGCAGAATCAAAGTAAATGCTCTTTTTTTTTTTTTTTGAGACGGAGTCTCGCTCTGTGGCCCAGGCTGGAGTGCTGTGGCCTGATCTCAGCTCACTGCAAGCTCCGCCTCCCGGGTTCACGCCATTCTCCTGCCTCAGCCTCCCGGGTAGCTGGGACTACAGGCGCCGCCACCTCGCCCGGCTAGTTTTTTGTATTTTTTAGTAGAGACGGGGTTTCACCGTGTTAGCCAGGATGGTCTGGATCTCCTGACCTCGTGATCCGCCCGTCTCGGCCTCCCAAAGTGCTGGGATTACAGGCTTGAGCCACCGCGCCCGGCCATTACCACGTTTTAAAGGTTCGGAAACCAAAGCACAAAGGTTAAACAACTTATGAATGTCACAAGAATGGGAAGTGGTAAAGCTGAGATTTGAACTATTAATAGATCAGATCTGGGCTCTTAACTTCCTCTATTCAACAGTGAATCAGTATATCTAATTTCTTTAGCTTTGGGGGTTATAGGACACATTTGGGAATAGAAGAAGGAAGGGACAAAGGGAGAGATAAGAGATAGTTAGTTAAAGAAGGAACAAGGTTAGGTAGAAACCAAAAAAAATAGTGTTTTAATCCAACTATTTATGAAGAACTATTGGGGAGTTTGAAAATTAATTTATAAGTCTAGTATTTTTTCTGTTACTTGAACATAGTCCTTTTTTCTGTATCTTCTGTCTAGTCTTCAGATATTGAAATAAAAATTCAGAGTCTATAAAAAATACAATCAACTGGCCATTATCTAAAAGGTAACAAAGGTCTTAAAAATTAAACTTTTGTTTAGGAAGAACAAAAAAGATTTTCTTTTAATTTAGTGTTAATTTATACAAGTGATGACACAGAAAGTTAATCACCACTGTTGACAAAGACAAGACAAACCCAGTCGTGGGGAAAAATTCTGGGCATATTTTGAAAGTTTGGCAGCTGAAGACATATCAAGATCCATTCTTCTTTGCATCAGAGGAGGCCACATTCTCATTTAATTTATTTGTATTTCATTAGAAGCAGGAAATACACATTAATCTCACTTGGCCTATTTTAAAAGAAAAGAGTACTGCCAGAGCAAGAGTGATAGCCCAATGGTGTTGTCCAGCAGCAGACAGGAATGGGAGTCCAAGCAACTAAGAAAATCAGCATAAATACTGAGAGTTAAGTAACAGGAGATCCTAGCCCAAAGCAGTTAACATGGTGGAGGAATCAGGCAGCTCCTGGGTCACAGAGGTATAACCTAGAAGCTAGTTCAATCCCAGACCTCCAGGTGTCTCTGCATTCCTGGTGACTTCCCTTCCTGTGTCCATTCTGCTTCCGAATTTCTATTCCTACGCAAGTTTACGTTCCACTCTTCTTTCAAGACGGGTGGCCTCTTCTGCCCCTCCTTTCTGCTCAGCTCTGAACCCAATCTACACGAGTGTCTTCATTGCTGCACACATGAATACACACATGTACACAGAGACACATACACACCAGTTAGTAAAAGCTTTTTCTATGCCGTACACATGACTGAAGGCTTGGGGAAACAGATGAACTGACTTCTAGCAATTAAAATAACTTTAAATCTAGAAGTTCTTCAGCCACTCTACTGTGTTGTTTAGTCACCCACTCTGCCCTCATTCCCAACACCCTCACTAAAATTCTCCCTGTCCTCCAAATCCCGGCTTCTCTTTTATGAATAGCAGATTAGCAATCTTTTTTTTTATTTTATTCAAATCTGTACTCTAAGAGACAGATGTCAATATAACTATCAAGGAATTTCCCAAACGAAGACAGCTCCCACCCTGTGTTATAGTCATCCTTATTACTGTAACTATTAATATTATTTTAATTTTTACTTATCCAGCTCTAAAGTCAAGTTGTCTTCTGGTTTTTCTCCCACTTACTGAATCCTCTTTTACCAACCTCCAAATATCAGAAAGACACAAGGATTCAGTATTGTGACCTCATTAGCTCTCTATTAGAGTCTGCTCCTATGTAATCTCATCAAGTCACAAGACCTTAAAGAACAAATATGCTATTGACTTCCAAATGTTATATCTCCAGCTTTGCTCTCTCCCCAAACTATAGTCTTCTATATCCAGTGTGTCCTCTACATCTCTTCTAGATGTCAAATAAAGATTTAAAAAATCAACAAATCTAAAACAGCATGTTAACTATTTTCCTGAAACCTGTCTTTTTATTTCCAGTGTTGTCCATCTCAGCAAATGGAAGGCCAAGGTGGGAGCATCACTTGAGCCCAGGAGGTCAAGGCTGCAGAGAGAGCTATGATCGCACCACTGAACTCTAGCTTTGTTAAGACCCTGTCTTAACAACAACAACAACAACAGCAACAACAAAAGACATTAATGAGAAAATGAAAATGTAACCTACTAAACGGGAGATAATATTTGCAAATCACATATTTGAAAAAGGTCCACTATCTAGAATATATAAATCATTCTTACAACTCACTAACAAAAGGAAAAATAAAAAAGATGGGGCAAAGGATTTGAATAAATGTATCTCCAGAAAAGATACACGAATATAAATGATCAATAAGTACATGCAAAGATGTTTAACATCATTGGGGGTTAGAAAAATGAAAATCAAAATCATAATGACATACCACCCACCAGAATTACTATAATTTTTTTAAAAATCAGAAAATAAAAGGAATTGCTGATAATGTACTCAAATTGGAACCCTAATACATTGCTAGTGGGAGGTATATTGGTATAGACATTGTGGAAAATAGTTTGCTATTTCTTCAAAAAATAAGTAACATGTAATATATTCATACAACTGAATGTTAGGCAGTTAGAAATAAAATGCACATGGAGCAACAAGAACTTTCTTTGTTGCTGGGAATGCAAAATGGTATAGTCATTTTGGAAAATAGTCTAGCAGTTTCTTACAAAACTAAATGTACTGTTATCATACGATTCAGCAATTGCATTTCTGGATATTTACTCAAAGGTTTTGTAAACTTACATCTACCAAAAAATCTGCACACAGATATGTATAGCATCTTTATTCATAGTTGCCAAAACTTTGAAGCATCCAAGATGGCCTTCAGTAGGCGTGCAGATAAATAAACAGGTACATCTAGATAATGGAATAGTATTCAGTGCTAGAAGGAAATAAGCTGACAAGCCATGAAAAGACAGGGAAGAAACTTAAATGCATATAGTAACTGAAAGAAGGCAATCTGAAAAGGCTACATACTTCATGACCTCAACTATATGACATTCTGGAAAAGTCAAAACTGTAGAGACAGTATAAAGATCAGTGGTTGCCAGGGGTTAAAGAAGAAGGAGATGAATAGCGATTGGGTTCAGAATACACTTCCCCAAAATATGGCACCTTGGCATTTGAGAAAGCAACAGAAACAAGGTCACTCTCACCCTGCCCACATCCCCCTTTCCTGAAGCAGGTCATAAAACCTAGGATGAATTTTCTGACTTTCATAAGAAATGGATGTTCCTGTCCTATAGGTACATGGAGGGTATGTCTCACATGGGGGTCTTATGAATATCCGTTTCTCTGAAGACAAAGGGTCACAGAGAAGAATCTGGACAAATGGGTTTCACTATAGTTCCCTCAGTTTGTTACCGTTAGATCATACCCTTTTTGACCTAGCACATTTACCCATAACTATCCACTTTTCATCAAACCTAGCATAGAAATACGCAGGTTTAACCATTTATTTGAGTTTTCACTTCTTTACAGTGATTCCCATGTCACATAAAACTCATATGAAATGAATATGTATGCTTTTCTCTTGTTAATTTGTATTGTTAAAGGGGTGCCAGCCATAAACCTAGGAAGAGTAGAGAAAAAGGTTTTTTTTTTTTCCACTACCAACATTTTCTGGAGCCCAAAGGGTGGCTGAAAAACCCCATTTGCTCTAGAGCTACCGATGGCATTCTAGCAAAACTGATAAAAGCTGGCCAAAGGTAAAAATTCTTACTAAAGTCAGCTCTCCCAGATCTTTGTCTGTAGTGCCTGGTTGAGAAAAGAAGGTAAAAATTTCCTGCCAGTTATTTTCCGAGTTCAGATTATCAAGAGAAAAACATATGTTTGGATGTGACTAAATTTGTATGCTTTCTTCCTGCTAATCTGTCTTTTGTTATAACGTCCTCAAACATCAATCTAGAGTGTGATGAGAAAAGGTATATTAACTCCCCTACAACACGTAGAAGAAGAGAATATTCAAGGCAGTGAAACTCCTCTGCATGATGCTATAATGGTAGATATATGTTGTTATACATGTGTCCAAATCCATAAAACATGTAACACCAAGAGTGAGCCCTAATGTAAATTATGGTCTTTGGGTGATTGTGATGTGTCAATGTAGGTTCATAAATTATATCAAATGTACCACTGCAGTGAGAGATATTAATAATAGGGAAGCTATGCATGTGTGGGTGGGGGGATGTGGGAAATTTCTGTACCTTCCTCTCAGTTTTGCTGTGAATCTAAAATTGCTCTACAAAAATAAATAAATAAATAAAAAATTAAAACAAAGTAAAACTAACCTACAAAATTGTCTATTTTAAAAAAGGTATAAGGCCGGGCCTGTGGCTCAAGCCTGTAATCCCAGCACTTTGGGAGACCGAGACCGGCAGATCACAAGGTCAGGAGATCGAGACCATCCTGGCTAACACGGTGAAACCCCGTCTCTACTAAAAAATACAAAAAAACCTAGCCGGGCGAGGTGGCGGGCGCTTGTAGTCCCAGCTACTCCGGAGGCTGAAGCAGGAGAATAGCGGGAACCCGGGAGGCGGAGCTTGCAGTGAGCTGAGATCCAGCCACTGTACTCCAGCCTGGGCGACAGAGTAAGACTCTGTCTCAAAAAAAAAAAAAAAAAAAGGTATAAAGTACTGAGAAATGCTACAACATGGATGAATCTTGAAAACATTGTTCTGGCCAGGTGCAGTGGCTCACGCCTGTAATCCAAGTACTTTGGGAGGCTGAGATGGATGGATCACTTGAGGCCAGGAGTTCAAGACCAGCCTTGGCCAACATGGCAAAACCCCATCTCTACTAAAAATACAAAAAATTAGCCGTACATGGTGGTGGGCGCCTATAATCCCAGCTACCTGGGAGGTTAAGGCAGGAGAATCACTTGAACCCTGGAGGCAGAGGTTGCAGCGAGCCAATATCGTATCATTGCATTCCAGCCTGGGTGACAGAGTGAGACCCTGACTCAAAAAAGAGGAAAAGGAAACAGCCTGGTGTGGTGGCTCACTCCTGTAATCCCAGCACTTTGGAAGGCCGAGGCAGGTGGATCACCTGAGGTCAGGAGTTCGAGTCCAGCCTGACCAACACAATGAAACCCTATCTCTACTAAAAATACAACAAATTAGCCAGGCATGGTGGCAGGTGCCTGTAATCCCTGCTACTCAGGAGGCTGAGGCAGGAAAATTGCTTGAACCCGGGAGGCGGAGATTGCAGTGAGCCAAGATTGCCCCACTACACTCCAGCCTGGGCAACAAGAGCGAAACTCCATCTCAAAAGAAGAAAACATTGTGCTAAGTAAAAGAAGACAGATATAAAAGGTCATATAAATAGGTATATAAATGGCTATATTATATGATTCCATTTAAGTAAAATGTCCAGAATAGGCAATTCTAGAGAGACAGAATAGATTCATGGTTGGAAAAGGGGTCGAGCAGGAAGAGAGCAAAAGCTGGGATATGTGCAGTTTCTTTTGGAGATGATATAAATGTTGCAGCCTCGCCTTCCTGGGCAGTTCTCCTGCCACAGTCAGCCACAGAGCTGGCATCACAGGCACTTGCCACCATGCCCGGCTAATGTTTTTTTGTTTGTTTGTTTGTTTGTTTGTTTGTTTTTCCCGTAGATACAGGATCTCACTTGGTTTCCCAGGCTGGTCTCAAAGCCCTGGGCTCAAGCAATCCTCCTGCCTTGGCCTCCCAAAGTGCTGGGATTATAGGCTTGAGCTACTGCACCTGAGCTTCAGGAAATTTGTTGTTGTTGTTGTTGTTTAAGGATAAGGCATATTGTTTTTTATCCCTGGAACTGTAACATAGTGCCTGGCATGTGCTCAAATATAAATCAATCAATAAATGAACCAAAGATGTCAGGTACAAAGAATTAGAAATATTTAGTTTGGGTTGTGTGGGCACTGACGTTCTACATGCCAAAGTTAAGTCCTGGGAGGTCAGATCAGGAAGGAAGGAACCAATGGTTTGCCAGTGAATGTTTCCCAAACAGTCTCCTTGGTAGGGAGAAGGAAGCCTTAATTTACAAATACTCCCAATCTGGCCGCTTTCAAGCCCCCCAGCATCACTGAACACGGAGTTGAGAAGAGATATGTAAAATACAGGCTCCCATGAGCTGGTAAAAAAAAAAAAAACAGCTCTAACTCTTGGAAAATCCACAGTCTGGGAGATGAGAGAGAACCAGTGGTGAGCAGTGTGTGGCAAGCATCTGTCCCAGGGCAAAGGTGCTTTGCCATCTGCACAGGTGGGAATTATAATGAGAAAAACATCAAACTCCTACAGGCACATGCTATTTCTGATTAAGATGTTAGGCTTTCCTCACAAAGAGGGCATGGGAGAAAAAAAAAAAAAAAAACAGCCACTGCCTTTGGTCACTGCTATCCTGATGCACATAGCAACTGCTGGCTGACATATACAGATACATCACAGAAAGTCAATACAAACTAGAGCTTTGCTTCCAGAAGCAGAAACTCACTTGCAGGAGCACTTGTGAAGGCAGCTCAGGTCTCAGGGTACCACCGCATTTCTCTGTTGTGTTTCCCATGTTAATTTCACTCGGTCTGTCCTGAGTCAGAGGATTTGGGCTGCCTAGTCCACATCTGCTTGTTTACTGCTCCAGGTGGCTGGGCTTCCAGATTGCCATCTAAAGTAATTTGGAGAAAATAATTTAAATGTCCACGTGACACTCTCCAAATGTTTTAAATTATCAGAGAAAATATTAATTTTAAATCTCATAAATGTCTCCAGAATCTATCAAACCAGAATTGGGGCTGATTGGCTCACAGCAGAAGGATAATAAGTTTATTCCAGAACCATTGACAGTATCAGCGGTTTGGGATGGATTGGGCAGTACAATCTCCATCTGGGCAGTACATTAGCAAATCCACATGTAATAATTAATATGTGACTGGGGAAAAAAGAAGATATCAATAATAAAAGTCCTGTATCCATCAAAAACAGGAACAAACAGTGAAAAAACTTTGTCAAGGCATATGTATCACAAACTTAGCCTACTGGTTGATTGCAAGATAAAGCTCCTAATAAAGCTCCAACCCAATACACAAGGGAAGGTGGAAACAAAAACTAAGCTTCTTGCATATAGTAAGATAATGAATATACCACTGTTTTTTTGTTTGTTTGTTTTTGTGTGTTTTTGAGGCGGAGTCTCGCTCTGTCACCAGGCTTGAGTGCAATGGCACGATCTTGTTCACTGTAACCTCCGCCTCCCGGGTTCAAGCAATTCTCCTGCCTCAGCCTCCTGAGTAGCTGAGACTACAGGCGTGCACCACCACGCCCAGCTAATTTTTGTATTTTTAGTAGAGATGGGGTTTCACCATGTTGGCCTGGATGGTCTCGATCTCTTGACCTTGTGATCCACCCGCCTCAGCCTCCCACAGTGCTGGGATTACAGGTGTGAGCCACCGCACTGAGCTGACCGATGTCACTTTTTTTTTTCACAAGACCACAAACATTGCAGCCAAACTCTTCCTTAATTTTGTTTTTATTTGCTTTTGAAATGGAGTCTCTTTTTTTTTTTTTCTTTTTTTGAGGCAGAGTCTCACCACTCTGTCACCCAGGCTGGAGTGCAGTGGCATGATCTTGGCTCACTACAACCTCCACCTCCCAGGTTCAAGTGATTTTCTTGCCTCAGCATCCCAAGTAGCTGGGACTACAGGTGCGCACCACTATGCCCGGCTAATTTTTGCTTGTTTTTTTTTTTTTTTTTTTTTGAGTAGCGATGGGCTTTCACCAGTTGGCCAGGCTGGTCTCGAACTCCTGACCTCAGACAGTCCACCCACCTCGGCCTCCCAAAGTACTGAGATTACAAGTGTGAGCCACCATGCCCAACCTCTTCTTTAGTTATTAATAAACTAAACAAACTTGACAATGGGATAAAATGTGAAGAAGGACAATGATAAGACAGAAGACATGTTAATTAATGGTGTGTCTTCCTCAGGATGTATTGCTTTCCTGCCTTAGCATCTTAAATAATTGAGCAAGCTCTTGAGGCAGTCTTTGGAGGCTGTTTTTAACAGCAACAGTGTTTAAAACAATTAGAATAAGCAGATCGAGTCATTGGAATGCTGTGAATATAGACTTTGAAGCCACAAATTAATAGTACTTCAACTAGGTGAGCAGGGCTGCAACTAAGTGGGTAGAATGTCCTGATACAAACTTGCCAAAAGGCAAATCATGCTTATTTAGAATTATTTAGAACCATGCTATAAAAGGCAAGGACTTGACTTAGGCTAGCACTTTCGAATCCATGTTCTCTCAAAAATTACTATTCCTCAAAATATATTATCTGGTTAAATATGTAAGCATTACACAAACAAGTTTGGAAGATATTCCATGCTATAGTTTATTTTTTGAGTTGGAGCATATTAAAGCTCTGAGAAATTCTACAGCACAAAAAAAGTAAAAGTTTGTTTACCCCATTACTTACCGAACATTTTAATTTGAAAAATTTATTCAGATCTAAAGCCAGGCGCAGTGGTACACACCCTTTGAGAAGGACTTTGAGAAGTGGAGGCAGGAGGACAGCTTGAGTCTCAAGAATTCAAGCCCAACCTGGACAACAAAGCAAGACCCCATCTCTACAAAAATAATAAAAATTAGCCAGGCATAGTGGCGTACCACCTGTAGTCCCAACTACTCAAGAGGTTAAAGCAGGAAGATCTCTTGAACCCAGGAGGTTGAGGCTGCAGCACTGAGGTATGGTTGTGCCCCTGCTCTCCAACCTGGGTAACAGTGACACCTTGTCTCGGGAAAGAAAAAAAAAATGTATTCGGATCTAAAAGAATACTAGTGTGCTTCAGAATACTGTTTGGAAAACCCTGGTATAAGATCCCTTTCAAGGTACCTATAACAGTAAGTTCTTCTAACTGGAAAATGAGTTGGGAAATATTTACATTTTTAAAACCAGAGAGAAAAGAAGACAATTTGTAAAAAGTATTGTAAATGTTCTTTAAATGTAGCTGCCCTATACTAACTCCAAAGGAAATACAGCAAAACACTCAGCCAGTGAGTGACTCCAATCCAGAAAGACTGAAGGAAATGTAGTTCCCTGCAGGATCAAATCTTGCACATGCTCTTGCTACTTATTCCATGTGGACAGTGACCACAGAAAGGCCCATCTTGTAGCACAGGGACAGATAGCAAATCTGATAGGCTTTGTGGGCCATGCAGTCTCTGCTGAAACTATTCAACTCTGATGTTGTAGCATAAAAGCAATCATAGGCAGGTAAACAAATGATCATGGCTGTACTTGCATAAAACATTATTTAAAAAAATAGGTGATGGGCCTGATTTGGCCTGGAGGTCACAGTTCTGCTATCCTAACATAGGGTATAACATTAGCTGCCATGTTGTGAAAGCATTCTGCTTCTCAGTGTTGGGAAAACCAGTCTTCTTTCTTACTCTTCTTTAACCACGTAAAATGGCAGTTGCCTGCTTGATAGATCCTTAGAATTAAAGGGCTGGCAGGTGTTAACAAAGTATAGGCCTTGATTGCCATGTGCCCATTATTTAATATGTGCCAGTGGCAATAAAAGGGAATGAGAATTGGATAATTTAGAAGAAGTTAAAGCAGGAATCAAATTTGTTGAATGTACACTGTCTTTTCATTTTCTAGTATATAAATAAGTATATGTATATATGTAAACAGTGTAATGAAAACAGAAGACATCCTTTTGATTAATAGATAATTAACATGTTTTCTAAAACCTGGACCACCCACAAGCATATCTTTCCAGTTGTTTAAACAATAAAAATCCAGTAATTGCTACCTGAGGGGTGCTTAATGGTATTGTATAAGACTATGTATAATAGAGAGATTTCTTTTTAATTAGGACCTTTATCTAAAAGTTACACTTTTGGCAGAATAAAATTTTTTTTCTTTTACCCTAGTGTACAGGAGAGAACACATGAGGATAAAGAGATCAGAGGCCAAACAGGATATTGAGATACAGAAAGCTGCAAGACAAGGTAAGCAGCAAAACTATTCCTGGAGTTGATCTAACAAAGTGGGCAACCAGCATTTTGTAGAGTGAAGCTTTGCCAAAGGCTATATTTGAAACAAACTTGGAATGTTTTCAAATGCAAACATTAAAGCAATGTTTCTTAAAGTGCAATCCATGGGCCACATACATTGGAACGACCTAGGCATGTTTGTTAAAAACACAGACAGCTGGGGCCCATTCTAGACCTATTAAATCTGCATCTCTGAGAGTGCGAGTGCCGCCAGGAAGCTGCACTTTCTTTTAAACAAGATCTCCAGATACTTCTAATGAACACTACCAGTTGAGAACATCAAACTAAGGAGTAATAATGAAAAGGAAGTAGTAAAGATCCTACATTATCTTTATCATGGATTGGCATGGGGCAAGAATGAACTAAGCCACAGAAGGGAAACCCAAAGACAAAAAAAGGAAAGAGGACCAGGATATAGGAAAGCAGAAACCATGTCCTTTGCCGCATTAGCTAGAGATTTCCAAAGGCCTTTGGTAAGGAGGGTCTGGAAGTTGATGAATACTCCTCTTTCCCAAAAGTATGTATAGATAGTCCCCAACTTATGTTTTTTTGACTTTTCAATTGTGCAAAGCCATCTGTTTTTCTCTTTCAGAATAATATTCAATAAATTACATGAGACATTCAACACTTTATTATAAAATAGGCTTTGGGCTAGATGATTTTGTCCAATCATAGGCTAATGTAAGTGTTCTAAGAATTTTAATGTAGGCTAGGCTAAGCTATGATTTTAGGTAAGTTAGGTGTATTAAATGCAGATGTTTTCAACTTATAATGGGTTTATCAGGACATAACACCACTGTAAGTTGAGAAGCATCTGTATTTGTATTTATATGTGTGCATATGAAATGTTAATGAAATGTATACTATGCTTATGTTGGTACCCTGAAAAAGGCATCTATATCATTTTCAATTTGAGTTTGGACACTCTTTATAATTCCTCTGTCATCTTTAAAAAGTTATCTACTGAAGCCAATAAAAATTGTTCCCATTATTGATATATAAATACCAGAACTGAGGGCCTGACTCTGAGCATCAAGACTCTCGTGCCTGGGACAGGTGTGTGTATAAAGGGCTTGGCCAATTACCAGTCATGTCCCATGGTGCAGGCTGGAACTGCAAGAGAACAGGGTCAGCAGTTGCCTGCCCAGGTCTCCCTGCAGGAAGGGGTTCCTTGCCTAGTACAGTTGGGCCCACATTAGAAGTGTGCTCCAGGAGAGACATCACAAGCCTCCTGCTGCTCTCCCTTTCTATAAGGCAAGTGGGAGAACAGGCTTGCAGGCAGGGATTGAGCAGCCTGGGTCAGTCATTTGCTGTGCAGGGAGCTATCTGGAAACACCAGCTGCTAGCACCTGGTGAACATTTGGTGTGAAGTTGGGTTTAGTTGTAGCTCTCCCAACTGCAGGGAGGCAAAGCCACCGGCCCCGAGGGAAGCCAATTTGAAGTGCAGTCATTCCCTGAGAATTGGGTGAGCCCCTATTCCCAGCTATCTCATGACTTGACCCATGGACAGAGGCAACTCTTCACCTTCATTCCTTCCATTCATTGGTCAGTCAATCTCTCCACAGGGCAAACAAATGCTTATAAAATGCTGTCTAACTAAGGAATAATTCTAACTCAATGTTAAATGCATGTTCAGAAGCATACACATATGTGATTACACACACACACACACACACACTCCCAGCAGTTTATCCATATAAAACATAGCCACATATCTTTCCTAAATTTTCACTTTGTTGCTGTGTTTTGAATAGATTAGGCTGAAGGAATGACTAATCTTGGTTGTCCACATTTAAGAGTGTGGTGTCAGCTCTTCCATCAATAAGAAGTATGACCGCAAGGTCAAAAGACCAAAATCAGTGTTCTACTCTGCACTCCACTGGGCCCAGCTGCAAGACTGTAGGCAAATCACTTTATATCTTCTATTACTCAGTTTCCTCATCTGGAAATGGGGATGATGAGATGTGTGATATGCATTAATTAATGTTCGCAAACTATTTTGAGATCCACTGATGAAAGAGACAAAGTATTATTTTTCTCATCATGGGCAAACAAATGCTTGGTACAAATCCAGCTAAATCATGCTGAGTTAATTACCTGTAAGCCTTGAAACTGTTGTATCAAATCTATTTTGCACTTTCCTGCCCCGGGCAGATTAGCACCTGTAGTGTTTTACACTGAATCACCAAGAGAAGTCAGCAGACAAATTGGGTAAAAGATATGACTGTAGTTCTCATAGACTCCTGTTTGCCTGAGATAACTCTTTTGGAAGCAAAAAAAAAAAAAAAAAAGAACCAAATTTTTAAATATGTGATAAATGTTGGGTTATAGAGGCAGCCTGCAGTAACAGGCTTTGGGATACATAAAGAATGGTAGGTATTCAACAAAACTAGCAAACAAAGGTTGCTAGTTTTTAAACATGGTTTAAAAGCCCCAGACAAGTGAGACATTTGATGCAAAAATACAACTTTCTGAGTGATGCCACTTGCTAGAGAAGTGAAAGGAGCACATTGGAGGCTTTGAGTAAGACTGTTTAAATATCATATGTGAGCCAGAGGTTTAGACGAGCAAATCCAAATTTGGAGCATATGACAAGAAAACATATGCCAAAAAGAAGTCTTGGATAGTGGGAAGGCAAGAGTGGTCCTTCAGATTTGCAATAAATCAAATCACAGTTATTTGTCCAATTAAATATAATTGGAGAGCACAATTTTAGCAAAAACGCCAGCTCAAACAGAAGTTTCAGTTTGCCTTACAGAAGGTGAGCAGATATCTTTAAGTCCTCTTGGGTTCAAGGAAGGATGGTTTTGCTGTAAGAAGGTAGGCAAAAGTGTAAGCAGGGAAAAATTCAGGCATCACTGAAAAAGTCTAGGGTACTTATTCTCAAAGCGTGGTCTGAGATCAGCAGAATCAGTATCATGTGAAACTTGTTAGAATTTGAAATATTGGCAATATAAGGGTCAGGCGCAGTGGCTTATGCCTGTAATCCCAGCACTTCAGGAGGCCTGGAGTTCTAGACCAACTTGGGCAACATGGAGAAACCTCATCTCTACTAAAAATAAAAAAAAATTAGCTGGGTGTGGTGGTGCACACTTGTGGTCTCAGCTACTTAAAAGGATGAGGTGGAAGGATTGCTGTTGAGGGAAGTCAGGGACCCCAGAGGAACCAGCTGAAGCCATGGCAGAACATAAATTGTGAAGATTTCATGGACATTTATTCATTCCCCAAATTAATACTTTTATAATTTCTTATGCCTGTCTTTACTGCAATCTCTAAACATAAATTGCAAAGATTTCATGGACACTTATCACCTCCTCAATCAATACCCTTGTGATTTCCTATGCCTGTCTTTACTTTAATCTCTTAATCCCATCATCTTCATAAGCTGAGGAGGATGTATGTTGCCTCAGGACCCTGTGATGATTGCATTAACTGCACAAATTTTCTGTAGAGCATGTGTGTTTGAACAATATGAAATCTGGGCACCTTGAGAAAAGAACAGGATGACAGCAATGTTCAGTGAACAAGGGAGATAACTTTAAACTCTGACTGCATGTGAGCCGGGCAGAACAGAGCCATATTTCTCTTCTTTCAAAAGCAAATAAGAGAAATATCACTGAATTCTTTTTCTAAGCAAGGAACATACCTGAGAAAGAGAATGCGTCCCTCAGGAGAGGCCTCTAAAATGGCCACTTTGGGGATGACTGTCTTTTATCATGGTAGACAAAGGGATGAAATAAGCCCTGGTCTCCTGTAGCACTCCCAGGTATATTAGGATGAGAAAATTCCCGCCTAATAAATTTTGGTCAGACCAGTTGTCTGCTCTCAAACCCTGTCTCCTGATAAGATGTTACCAATGACAATGTGTGCCCGAAACTTCACTAACAATTTTAATTTCACCCAGTCCTGTGGTCCTGTGATCTCACTCTGCCTCCATTTGCTTTGTGATATTTTATTGCCTTGTGAAACAGATGTTCTCTGTGACCCATGCCCTATTCGTACACTCCCTCCCCTTTTGAAAATCGCTAATAAAAACTTGCTGGTTTTACGGCTCAGGGAGCATCACGGAACCTGCCGACATGTGATGTCTCCCCAAGACACTCTCTCTTTTGTACTCTTTCCCTTTATTTCTCAGACCAGCCGACGCTTAGGGAAATAGAAAAGAGCTCACGTGAATTGTGAATTATCGGGGGTGGGTTTCCCCTGATAGATTGCTTAAGCTCAGGAGGGTGAGAGTGATGTAAGCTGTGTTCAGGCTGCTGCACTCCAGCCTGACTGACAGAGAGAAACAATGTCTCAAAAAAAGAAAAAAAAAGAAAGGCAAATAAATATCAAGTTCTATTCCAGATTACTAAATCTGAAACTTTGTGGGGTTAGGGCCTAGAATTTGCACATTACACCAGGTGATTATGATCTCTGCTAAAGCTAGAGTCACTGGTTGATAATTGCCAGTTAGTATCACCTTGAATGTGAATCAACTGCATCAATAAAAAGTGGCCTTTAAATGACTTAAAGCACGGGAAAGGTAATAAAGTGAGAAATGCAAGTAAAGAGAGTTGATACTGAATTCGGGAATTTGAGGTTTCATGAATATGATTATTTAGTAGACAGAATCTGTGGTAAGTAAAGGTAGCATGCTTTTTTCTTCTGGAATCATTCTCCATCAGCAAATAACAAAGCCGTAAAAGGGTGTTACCAGTTAAGTCAGCTGACTGTCCACCAAAATACATATTCCCCTTCCTTTGGACCAAAACTACATAGCAATTAGGCATGGCATGTGATTGAGCTCTCTCCATAAATGATTTGCACATGCACTCCTCCATTCTCTTTCCCAGTTTAGGTTGACTGTGATGGCAATGCTCAGAATGACCTGCCTGGAAGCTGCACATTAAAGATGTCCAAGCAGCCAACAGCCTTGATTTCTGAATCGCTATATGGTGAACAGCTTCCCAAGAACTGAATTATCAACCAGAACCTTGTATGAGAAAGAGATGAACATTTTTGTTATTTAAGTGACTGAATTTGAGAAATCTTTTTTTTTTTTTTTTTTTTTGAGACAGAGTCTCCCTCTGTTGCCCAGGCTGGAGTGCAGTGGTATGATCTTGGCTCACTGCAACCTCTACCTCCCAGGTTCAAGCAATTCTCCTGCCTCAGCCTTCTGAGTAGCTGGGATTATAGGTGCCCGCCACAACTCCTGGCTAATTTTTGTATTTTTAGTAGAGATAGGGTTTCATTGTGTTGGCCAGGCTGGTCTTGAACTCCTGGCCTCAAGTGATCCGCCCACTTCAGCCTCCCAAAGTGCTGGGATTACAGGCATGAGCCACCGTGCCTGGACAAGAAATCTATTTTTTTAGCCTCAGTTTACCCATCCTAAATTATATGTTGATTTTTAGATTCATGATACCCCATGAATCTACCACAACTAGACCAAAATGTGATCTTCTCAAATTAAAAAAAGTATATTCTGATCATTTGATACTTTTTAAATCATTCCTTAGAACATACATACACATATACACCCCCACCCATGCATGAAGAAAATAACAAGAAAAAGAAAAACAATGGGGATATTATTGCAGGTCTTATTTTAGACTTATGTACATTCATACTTACATTAACAAATCAAAAAGACACAAAGTTCAGGGTAATATATTATCTTTTTATAATAGTCATGACATAAATATATGCCTGCAAAGCACAGTGTTATAGCTGTAGCTTCTACATTTATCTTTCCAGAAAAGAGAAAGAAAACCATCTGTGATTATACTGTACCATGGATGTAATATTTATTCTTCTAATTTCAATGCCCCTCTGAGTTTAAACATCAAATTTAAGTTTGTTCCGCATAATTGTTTTTATATGTAGCTCTAACTCCTAAAAATAGGGCCTACCATATTCCTGCTGACTGGATACATTTATGCTGTATTTTCATTTCAGCTTGCTTAGTCTCCTTCTTATTCAGGTCTGAGAATGACTTGCTGGGTGAACTCAATTAAGTTACTTAATATATCTATGTTACCACGTACTCAGCTATTAAAAAGGAGAAAATGTTGTGATGGCTTTGATGTAAGCATTGGCAAAATAACTGATGACAGGAATTCTGGACTTTCTGAAAAAGTAGAGTTCTAGGCAGAGTGGATTCTGGACTTCCCAAAAGCAAGGCAACCTCTGACCAGGCTCCCCTAACAAGAAAAGCACCTGGCTTCACAAGTTTCTCTGTTCTGCAGTAACTAACGGGGAATTCAGTAGGGGGAATTCTTCTGTTATTGCAGGGTTCTGAGGTCAAACAAGCTTGGACTTAAATCCTGGCTCCACCACTTAGTAGCTCTAAGAATTTTCTTAACCTCTCTAAACCGCAATTTTCTTATTTATATAAATGCCTCCCCCCACTATAGTTAAATTTCTTAGAGCCTCCATATCATTTGCAAGACATGAAATTTCCTTCTAGCAGTAAGCAAGGCTCTGTACACTCTGACCTTGATCTCCATTTCCAACCTATCAATCTCTTGTCCATTCAACTTCTGGCTTCAGGCAAGGCAACTTCTTGCTTTCTGAGCATGCGATGCTCCATCGAGCTTCTTCTACATCTCTGTCAATCCTCCCTCAGCCAATCTGAAAATATTCCTCTGTTTTAGGAAAAAATGACATTATCATCTCCTCAGCAAGGCCCTGCCAAATGCCTCCAGGCAGTCAGTCCCTCCACTTCTGAGCTCTCATAACACTAGGCACACACCTTCTCTTTAAGACTTATTACTCTCAACTATAATTATTTACAATTACTTTGTTTGTTTGTTTAACTCTTTCGCCCTGAGTGTGAGCTCCTGGAAAGCAGTGACTTCACCTTACTTCAAGATGTCCTTACCCCATATTAAAGGCTTTGCAGCAGCTGTTTCCTCCACCTGGCCCATTCCTCCCTCAGAGATCTCATGGCTCACTTTGCTCAAACATCAGCTTCTTGCTGAGACCTCTCCTGAAATCTCTCTTTAAATTTGCGACCTAGACTTCCACCTTCCTTGACCCTCTTGCCAGTCCTTATTAACATTTTCTGTTTTCGATCTTAGCTAATACCTTTTATTTTGTGGGTTTTTTGTTGTCTTTTTTTGTTTTCTTTTCTTTTTTTCCCTCTGTTTGAGGCGGAGTCTCGCTCTGTCACCCAGCCTGGAGTGCAGTGGCACAGTCTTGGCTCACTGCAACCTCCATCTCCAGAGTTCAAGCGATTCTCCTGCCTCAGCCTCCCAAGTAGCTGGGACTACAGGCAAGCACCACCACGCCTTTTACATTTTTGGTAAAGACGGGGTTTCACCATGTTGACCAGGCTGGTCTTTAACTCCCGATCTCAGGTGATCCGCACACCTCATCCTCTGAAAGTGCTGGGATTACAGGCGTGAGCCACCATGTCTGGCAATCTTAGCTAATATCTTTTAAAACATGCTATGATTTGCTTATTAGTTTGTTTATTGGTTATGGTTTGCTTCTATATCTAGAATGTAAGCTTCCCAAGAGCAGGATCTTTGACTGTTATTTGTGGATAAACTGTAAACTCCTAGATTAGTACTTAAGACACAATGGTGCTCACAAACCATTTGTTAACTAGGTGAATGAGTGAATCTTTGTATCCCAATGACCTAGAAGTTCAGTAACTATGGATTGATTAAATGATTAAGTAACTGTCTTGAGGTTGTTTTCATGCACAAGGAAAAGGATTCAAATTAAGTCTATCAGAACAAAAAATAGATTATAGTTTTCTTTTCCTTCTTTTTTCCTTGAGAGAATCATGTGCTCTGAGCAAGAACTCCAGTTGGACAGAAATGAGTTCAAATCTTAGCCAAGACACTTCACTGCCACTTGCCTTCTCCTGATCCTTAGTCACATTGATGTAAAATGGGCTCAAGAGTAATAACTACCACTTAGGGCTATTGTTCACAATCAGAGATGACACTTAACCACAGGACACGGCACATTGACAGTGCTTTGTAAACAGTACTTGCTGATAAAATTACATGCTCACAAATGAGGTTCTCCTATTATTACCACACACGACTGACCAAGAGCTACCTTTCAGAACCAGAATTCTGAGACCAGAGTGGACACAGTCAGTCTCTCTCTCTTTCTCTCTCTCCTTCCCTCTGTTCCTTAAAGTAGAGAATTGTGTCATTAAAGCTGGCCCAGCTCCCAAACATGCTGGGTGGCAGAGGAGGAGGATGGACACACACTTCTATCGTATCTGCTTGCCCAAGTGACCTTTCTTCTTCCACCTAACACACTATATCCCCACAACAACAGCAACAAATCCTCAAGCATGGGTCTTCATTCTAACACACTAAATCTCAAATTAAAGTCCTCTAAATTATTTTACTTCAACAGAGATCGTTCTTTCTTTTTCTTTCTTTCTTTCTTTTCTTTCTTCCTTTTCTTTCTTTCTTTTCTTTCCTTCCTTCCTTCCTTCCTTCCTTCCTTCCTTCCTTCTTTCTTCCACTCATTCATTCAGTCATCCATTCAACAGAATGTACAGAGGCTAACTCCTATGTGAAGCACAGGGTATCTCTCAGTGGATAAATCGGACAAGGCACCTGCCATTAGAGCTTACAACCTAATGGGGCCTACAGGCAATAAACACATAGGCAAATATAGAACCCGAAACTGTAATAAGTACTCTGAAGGGTGTATTGAGAGATAAAGAGGGTGGGGACAGAGCTAATTAACGTAGGGTGGAGAAAGAGAGGTTACCTCTAATACCAAGACATATAACATATAATATAGTGCTAGATTTGCAGTTGACTATTTCATACCACTCTGCTTTCCCTCTCAACCAGACTACAAGCACTTTGATAGCAAAGAAGAGCCTTAAACTACATCTGCGAGTTCTGAACAACCTGACGAAGGATGAAGGTACCTTAAGTACCTTACGTAGTGTTTGCAGAGTTGGCTTTTACTGACCTTTAATATGTTCAGGAGGAAATGGAAAAAGGAGATGAGTAAAGTCCATACTTAAGTTCTTAATTTCTTAGCTCAATTATTCTAAGCGAATTGTGCTTCTCACAGTGAAAATAAAACCATCAGTTATTTTCTTTTTATAATTGTAGTTAGTTAAGAGTTTTGAATACATTGAATAAGGAGAAATGTGCTCTAAAAATATATAAAACATGCAAGCTTTGAGGAAACTGAGTTTATTAGTTGACAATAAAACAATCTTTTGACCGGGCACGGTGGCTCATGCCTGTAATCCCAGCACTTTGGGAGGCTGAGGTGGGCGGATCAAAAGGTCAGGAGATCCAGACCATCCTGGCTAACACGGTAAAACCCCGTCTCTACTAAATATACAAAAAATTAGCCGGGTGTGGTGGCGGGCGCCTGTAGTCCCAGCTACTCGGGAGGCTGAGGCAGGAGAATGGCGTGAACCCGGGAGGTGGAGCTTGCAGTGAGCCGAGATCACGCTACTGCACTCCAGCCTGGGTGAAAGAGTGAGTCTCCGTCTCAAAAAAATAAAAATGAAATAAATTAAAATAAAATAAAACAATCTTCTATGACCATTACTACTTTACATAACAGACAGATTTGCATTTGTAGTTGATGTTTTATGTAAAGGTACAAGGATCTTGGCATGGCTTGATGATATTTTTCAGATGGGAATACATAAAAAGAGAAGAAAAGACAAGGCCCAAGAAACGGCATAATGTAGCCACTGGCATATTTCCCCTTCTTTCCTCTCCTGAGAATGAAGACAAACACAAATGGGATCCACCGGAAAGAAAAACTGCCTCACACTATTCATTCACGAGTTTTCAGCTGTAATTAAGCATCTAATGCTCCAGATGGCTAAGTATTCAAAATTAGTACATTTCAGCTTTACTGAAACAGTTTATTTTGAAGTGTTCAAAATACTATCCAGTGGTGCTTACAACTGAGCAAGAGATTCTTGCAAAATTCTGAAAGGTGTATTAGAATATATGCCTCCTAGAGAAATTCACAATTTGGTATTTCCTTACCATTTTCTTCTTTCTCTCTTATTGACCCATATGGTGAAAAGTTCTTAAAACTTAGATCTAGTGTACTTTTGTGTCCTGCACATAACTCTCAACCTACTTTAATGTGGTAGAATGAGTTCCTGGCCCCATTTCTTCATCCTTTTTTGAATATCTATGCTTTGCCAGGTTACAATGCAGCCTTTCACACTCTACCAGTGAAGTGTACTTCCTTGCCTCTTGACTTGGGATCTGGCCATATGATTTGTTTTGGACAATGGTCTGTGGGCAGAAGTGATAGTTGACTGTGCTCAACTTAGGCTTTCAAGAACCTCATGTATTTTATTTTCACTTACACTCTCATGCCTCTGCAATTGCAATTGGATAGCTGATGCCCCTTTTTTCTGTGCTACAGAATGAATACAGATGAAGCACAGCTGAACACAACCCATATTAAAAAGTCAAGTGCAACTGGACCCTTGGCTTGAATCAGAGTTCCTCAGCCAAGCACAGCAGACTCCCGGTTGATTTATAAACACATGATTGGGAAGAAATAATTGTCAGTTTCTATTACTGAGTTGTGGGGTAGTTTGTTATGCAGCAATAGCTAACTGATACACTATGTCTCTGCCCTATTCTCTGAGGTTGCCGAGGAAATAAGCTGCAGGAGAAAGAAACCGCCGGCCAAACAAAAAAAAAAATCAAAAATTATTATTTTTGGTATATTTGTCTTATACACTCAAAAGATTTTAAACTTCTTTGATCTAAAAAAATCTTACTGTTTGTCTTTGACACATCAATACTAGCCACTTAAAAATCTGTTGAGTTGGCTTTATTAAAAACTGGTTGATACAAATATCAGCACAACTATTCTTTTAGATAACAACCCATAGGCTGAAATTTTTATCTTCACTTAAAATTCATTTCAGCCTCAAAATTTTAGAGAAGGATACTTTTAAATGTATCTGCTGAAGAAAAATGTGGTTATGTGTCTAAGCATTATGATTATTTTTTCAAATGTTAACTCACCACACAAATGTCAGGTATTCCACAGGACTTTTTTTTTTTTTATAAATTACTTCATTAAGTATTTACAACAAATTTTGAAGTAGGTTGTTTTAGGTTGTTTTACTCTCAAGTTAATGAGTGGATTCAGAACGTTTAAATATCATGCTCAAGGCAACACAGCTAGTTAGCATTAAAATCCACACCAGGACCATCTGATTCCATTTTTTTTCCCAAAATACAACTGTATCTCCCAGAAAACAAAATCCTTAACAAAATGATTTGAAAATGTATATACATATGTATGCATGCTATATCCACTGAGCACTTTTATTATGGCATGTTAGCATTAATATTGAAATCAATAGATACCTCTTTATTTTTTTTGGAGGGAGGTAAGATGCTTTGAGATGAATGCTGTCTTTCAAGTTGTCAGAATAACTTTTGATGTGTTGAGTAACTGCTACTACTTACTTTATTTGTAGCCTACCTATACAACATCCACCTTTCTTACCAAAAAGTAAGCTTGATAGGGCACGGCTGTGTCCGTCACATGCACTGTAGGTATTGTCCAGCAGAGTATTGGCACAGATGAAAATTCAGCAAGTACTCATTGAACAAAAACAAAATGAGTGTGTTTTTAAAGAGTTCACCTAAACCTCTTCTTTTCTGCCTACAATGAGTCTCTAACACCTCACAGATATGTAAACCTTATTGATATATAAAGGATAAGAGGCCAGGAGTGGTGCCTCATGCCTATAATCCCAATACTTTAGGAGCCCAAGGTGGGAGGATTGCTTGAGCTCAGGAGTTCAAGACCAGCCTGGATAACATAGTGGGACCCCATCTCTAAAAAAAAGTTGTTTTGTTTTTTTTTTAACTACTCAGGCATGGTGGCACACACCTTTAGTCCCAACTACTTGGGAGGCTGAGGTAAGAGGATCGCTTGAGGCTGGAAGGTCAAAGCTGCAGTGAGCTGTGACTGTGCCACCACACTTCACTGAAACCTGGGCAATAGAACAAGACTCTATTTCAAAAAAAAAAAGTTTTCCTTTACAGTTAATTGTATCCAGTTTACTTATTCTAATCTGATCGTTTTTCAACCTCTCAACCTAAATTAAGAAAATGTAGGGGTCTGGTTCTCAAACTTATCAACTATCATGGTGGTCTGGAAAACGAATAGAGTTGCCTGGAGTCCACAAGAGAAGAAATCACTATGGAGTTAGAATTAACAAAGGGTTACATGCCATGGAAGCAAATTACAACAAAAAAATAAAAAGAGGAGACAGTGAGAAATCTGAATAGGTGAGTGAGATTAGGAGGTCATCTACCTATTTGGTTTAAGAATAAAAACTGAGGGAGTTGGTGGTGGAGTGGGGGGAAATCAAACTTGAATTAGAGTATTAGAACAGGAAAGAGCATGAATTGCTATTAGGAATGCAGGGCAAAGGCAGGAGCTCTGGGCAGGAAAGAATCCTTAGTTGAGGAGTTAAGACATGCCAGAGGGGTAAAGGACAAAGAAGGGCTGGGATGGAAGTTCAACATTTCCCCACTGGATATTGAGAAAAGGCCTATGGGGTACAAGTTCTTATGGGAAGAGAATTCCTGGGCAGACACGGGTGATCTTGATGGCAGTTGCTTACTAGAGTATAAAAGGAAAACATGGACAAGAAATCAGGTTATGATTATTTTTTCAGTTTCAACCATTCATTGATTCTGCTTTGCATTTCCCTCTAGGAACTCTTTCACTCTGTGGCTATGCTTTGTCATTCCTCTCTCTCTGTCTACAATTTGTCACTATCTCTGCCTCATTCTGTTGAGATCTCTCTCCCTCTCTTTCTATCACTTTCTTTCTTTCTTTCTTTTTTTTTCTTGTTGCCCAGGCTGGAGTGCAATCGTGTGATCTCGGCTCACCGCAACCTCCACCTCCCAGGTTCAAGCAATTATCCTGCCTCAGCCTCCCTAGTAGCTGGGATTACAGGCATGTGCCACCATGCCTGGCTAATTTTGTATCTTTAGTAGAGACAGGGTTTCTCCATGTTGGTCAGGCTGGTCTCGAACTTCTGACCTCAGGTGATCCACCCACCTCAGCCTCCCAAAGTGCTGGGATTATAGGCATGAGCCACTGTGCCCAGCCTACCACTTTCTTTCTTTCTCCTTCCATCTGAATGCTGTATTAAAGCCTTTATAGAGCTCAAACTTGATTTTCTGCATAAACTGCGTGTGTGTGGTGGTCACTACAAACGCTGGTCAAGAAGACCATCCATGGTGAAAGCTGAAGGACAGCAGTCCCTCCTGGATTCTTAGTCATGAGTCTGCCTGACACTAAGATGGGGAACCCAGCAAGGATTTGATAGGGTAGACAACAAGGTGACTTCATGTGTATGTGAAGGAGGCAAAGAGAGAAGAAATATTGGACTGTAGATTAGGAAGCGCACTGCGTCAGAGATTAGCTAGCCCAACACCCTTATTGATTATGGAACGATAAAAGAAAAGTAAATTCTAAATGTAAAACACCACTTGGAAATGTTGTTTTAAAAATAATAGCTTGAGACCCTTAGAGTAAATCAATGAATTAAACACATCTTACATTACTCACATGGTAGCAGTAAACAATTTTAATTGTATTAGGTCAGATTTGATGTGGTTTTCTAATAAAGCAGATTCTTGCTTAGAGCGACTACGCATTAAATCAATTAAATATGTGAAAAGCTGTGCATCTGGGAAACATTAATTTGAAATTTGTCACGTTGCTTTCCTATGTTTTGACTTTGGCTATTCATTTACATTTAGAAACACTGCTTCAAGGATGGGAGAGTTCTTACAGTGTTCAGATAATTTGATTTGCAGCTATGTCTTAAAAGTAAGAAAATCCCATCTGTATCATTAATAGGCTATTGATTCAAATTTAAACATCTTGGGCTCAAGTCGTCAATCTCATAAAAAAGACATGGGGGAGTTGGACCCTAATCTCTTTGGAAATTAGGACTAGTCTACCCGCAATACAATCTTCTGTTTGGCCCTGCTTTGTAAAGTCCTAGGTATATTGTTTTTACTGTAAACTGTTTCAAATCTTCTCTGGGACTAAGAAGGGCATAAATCCATAAATAGAGTCAAAGTGAGTCATGAATTAGTCAATAGAGAAATTGTCAAAGGAGTGCGCTTATCTGTATGGCCAGAACAGTTCTGCTGGTTAGGATTTGGGACAAAATACAAAATCACCACCCACTTCACAGGCTGAAAAAAGAATCAGGATAAGTTATAACAGCTGATAGAAAGGAAAGCCAATTATGCCTTTCCAATTTTGACTCACAAAATCTAGAGGTTGGAATGGACTTTCTGGGTCATTCAGACTTATTCTCCCGTCTGATTCTGGAATGTCCTAGATTCTGTGCTCAATCTCTGGTTGCCCAGAGACAGAGACCCTGAGTTAACCAAGGCAGTGCATCTCATCTTTGTCTGGCTCTCATCTTAACAAGGTCCTCTGAATGATGGGTCAAAATCTTTCCACCATTAGGCCAGGAGTGGTGGCACATGCTTGTAGTCCTAGCTACTCAGGAGGCTGAGGCAGGAGAATTGTTTGAGCCAAGGAGTTCGAGACTGCGGTGAACTGTGATCGTGTCACTGCACTTCAGCCTGGGTAACAGAGCAAGACCTCATCTCTTAAAAAAAAAAAAAAAATCCCCTTCATAGTCACTCATTTATAAGGCAAGCGCAATCTCTCTTTTACAACCCAGAAATTCATGTCTTCTATCCTACTCACCCTTCCTTAGGATGAAAACCAGGAAAATTTACTTCTGGCATGAAAACCAGGAAAATTTACTTCCCCTGAGCTGAATGAGCTACTAACTACCATCATTATATGTTGATTCATATTTTTTTCAAACTTTTCTTTTTATGTTTTTCTGTTACTTTTCCCAGATAACAAAACTACACAAAGTATATTGAGCCACAATACACCTATAAATTATCTCTGTTCATTTTTTCAGACCTTAATTAAAAGATTAGGACTTGCCGGGCGCGGTGGCTCAAGCCTGTAATCCCAGCACTTTGGGAGGCCGAGACGGGCGGATCACGAGGTCGGGAGATCGAGACCATCCTGGCTAACACGGTGAAACCCCGTCTCTACTAAAAAACACAAAAAAACTAGCCGGGCGAGGTGGCGGCGCCTGTAGTCCCAGCTACTCCGGAGGCTGAGGCAGGAGAATGGCGTAAACCCGGGAGGCGGAGCTTGCAGTGAGCTGAGATCTGGCCACTGCACTCCAGCCCGGGCGACAGAGCAACAGAGCGAGACTCCATCTCAAAAAAAAAAAAAAAAAGTTATTGTTATATTATAGAGTGCAAAATATTTGGTACATGCATCATTTTCAGTATACATGGAAAAGTATGGCCAGTCTAACAGATGACAGTGTATTGATTCAGGTTGAATCCTTTTTTCTGTTCATAGGTGTAACACTATAGTATTTTTATTTCACTATTTCAGAGAGACAGCAGGAGTTATAGTAATATCTGTGGAAATCATACTTAATAAATTGAAATACTAGCCATTAAATCATATTTTCAGTACAGAAAATAAGTATGGACACATTTTTAGATTCAAAATAAAGACATATTACTTATGCAGACTTGAATGGAAATCTTAGAAGCTAGCATTATGACCAAAATAGTAATACAAAATAAGAGACCAGAATATGTCAGAATTTTCTTCACAAAGGATGACAATTACAATTTGCTGAAGCAGAGAAAAGTGAAAAAGCTGCCTCTTTGCCGTGTTAAAAAAAAAAAAAAATTATGGGACATTAAGTGGGCAAAATTAAGACATTTCAGCAAATACACTGTGAACTTGATAAGAGGTTTCCTCTGAACAGACAAAAAATATTTGCAGAAATTAGTTTCTTGAAATCAAAATTAAATTGTTAACACAATCTTAAACGTCTTTTTTAGGGGCTCTGAATTTATAACTCTAGCCAGCTAGACATCTGTTTGCATCCTTACACAAAAAAAGAAAAAAAGTTTAAATAAAGACATAGTAAAATAAGCTACTTCAGTTATTAAGATTCTATTTGAAGGTTATAAAGAACAGCTTTTAAAAGGTTTTTTACAGAAAGTGAAAGATCTTCAGTTAAGCCACCAAATGATTACACATAAATCCAATATTTTTCTAAATATAAAAGACTAATTGATTCAAAATTTTTTAAATGATAATTATTTCTCTTTAGCTTTAGTTGAGTTGTATGATATGTCACTGTCTGATTAATAGTTTAATCTTTTGTCTCAAAGAACTTCCCAAATTACCAAAAACAGTTGTCAATTTCCGGCCTAAAAAATTACACTCACAGCATAGAAATTTTTTAATCTTTTAAAACTATTAAAGAATTTGGCTAGATATAAAAAAAATTCCTTCCTATTATGACAAGCAGTACTCTACCTATATTAGGTTGAAAACTCTGGATTTATTGGAATTTTAAAACAATGAGACCGGTATTTCCCTTATTGCTTTATACCTATATGTTACATATTGAAAATATCTGTAATTAGTTTTCTGTGCCAGATTCTATGCAAAGTCTCATACGTAGAGTTTTAAAAATCATTCATTACTATGAATGATTCATTACTATGAAAATGCATTCATTTGTAAAACTGTTTAAAAGAAATAAATGACAATTTTGTGATCTTGTATTCTTTGCAAATGCTTGTTGGTTGAGTTGTAAAAGAGTCTTAGAACAAGATACTACGTTGTTAACTGTAATTCAAGATTTTCTTGAAACAAAAGGAATGCTTGCCAAGTATGTAATAATCAAACAAAAAAAGTCAGTATGACTCATGCAGCAAAAAAAATGACAGTGTGATTTATGTTTTCTCACTGATATAACACTGCATATAAATGAGTTATATTTGAAATTCAAAGGAAACTAAAACCTTATTTATGACCCAGTAATATAGTATGGAAATTGATGAAATAAAAATTTTTCATAACGCAATTGAATCATAATGATTTTGTAATTTTAAAATGTAAATCAATATATCAAGATTTTTAATTGTAATCCACAGCATTATGTAAATTGCTTCAAAAACTAAAAGAAAATGGTAAATAAGTCTTTGTTGATTGTACTAAATCTAAAGATCCTTTTATATGTTAAGAGACAGGGTCTTACTCTGTCACCCAGGCTGGAGTGCAGTGGCACAATCACAGCTCACTGCTGCCTTGAGTGTCTGGCCTCAAGAAATCCTCCTGCCTCAGCCTCTGTAGTAGCTGTGACTCCACACACCTAGTTATTTTATTTTATTTATTTTTTTTTTTTTTGGTTCCCCGGGGGGTAAAGACAGGGTCTTGCTATATTGCCCAGACTGGGCTCAACCTCCTGGATTAAAGCATTCCTCCCACCTTGGCCTTTAAGTGCTGGGATTACAGCCGTTATCCACTGTGCCCAGCCTAAAAATGCTTTCCGATTTATGCAATACCACTTTGAATTTGATGGCAATAGTACCAAGTTGATACAGAGTTAGTGAATTTACTTAATTTGAACATATTTGAAATTATGGGGATAACAGGTCCCAAGTAGGTCAAACAAATTCTAAAAAAGATGAACTAATTTTGTAAAATAGATGCAACTATTAAAAGAATGTGACTTTTGGCCGGGCGCGGTGGCTCAAGCCTGTAATCCCAGCACTTTGGGAGGCCGAGACGGGCGGATCACGAGGTCAGGAGATCGAGACCATCCTGGCTAACACGGTGAAACCCCGTCTCTACTAAAAAATACAAAAAACTAGCCGGGCGAGGTGGCGGGCGCCTGTAGTCCCAGCTACTCCGGAGGCTGAGGCAGGAGAATGGCGGGAACCCGGGAGGCGGAGCTTGCAGTGAGCTGAAATCCGGCCACTGCACTCCAGCCTGGGCCACAGAGCGAGACTCCGTCTCAAAAAAAAAAAAAGAATGTGACTTTTTTGTACTTATTTCATTTTTGGGAAAACTTTTAGGTATAGCTATAGTTTTTTTGGGTATGTGAATCTACTTTTTGAACTATGAGTTTTATAAAATCTAAATATAGAACAAGTATTTCCAATGAAAGTTTAGTATCCAAATTAAGATACGTTGTAAGTGTAAATCACATGCCAGATTTTGAAGACTTATCTATAACATATTCTTCATTTTGTTTTTATGTAAAGCCTTCAAACGTTTTATGTTGATTAAGAATGGAAAGGGTGATATTTTGGATATATTGGATTAAATAAAATACATGTTTGCGTAAGTTTCACTAAATAGTCGTGAATCTATACTGATATAAATAAATAATACTTTTCAATAAATACATGAGGAAGATAAAATAAATTTCCCATGAAGAATTTCAAATGACCTATGGAGATCCTTCCCTCTCAAGGAAGTAACTCTCACCCTTAACTTTTCTTTCCAAAGACTACAGTACGGATAGAAATGAGAGTATAACTCTATGGTGGAGAAATCTGTCAAACACTTAGCTCAGCCAGATCATCAAGGTCATCATTTAAATATCATCTAAATCAGATATATGTGAGACTTAGGATACAGGTCTTCCTGGGGCAAATTGCCCTCTAGCTGTGAACGTGTAGTGTCAAATACATGATGTGCTTCCAAAATACAAGGGTAGAACAGATACAGGCTAGACATCCCATTCCAAAAGGGAGAAATAGAAAAGAAGAAAGGGGTAGCAGGTCCCAAGTAAGTCTGAAACCCAACAGGGCAAACAACATTAAATCTTAAGTCTCAAGAATAACCTTTGACTCAATGTTCCACCCTCTAGACACATTGGAGTAAGGGCTGGGCCCCCAGAGCTCCAGGTAGCCCTGCCCTATGGCTTTGCCGGGCACAGCCCACACCACAGCTCTTACTGGTTACAGCCAAGTGCCTTAAGCTCTTCCAGGCTGGAATCACACCTGGAGACTCTACTAGTCTGAGGTTTCAGGGACAGCCTTGCCCCCATGGCTCCACTAGTCATTGCCCTAGTGGGGGCTCTTTGTTGTGACCTAGCGCCACAGTGGCCCTCTGTCTGGGTCATGTGCCCAAGGGTCCAGGAGGCTCCGTCCTTCTAAATCTAAGTTGAGGTAACCACACTCCACAGCTCATGTACTCTGTATGGCAGTGGAGATGGCACCACCCATACATTGCCAGGGTTTACCATTTGTGCCCTCTTGAGGAGTGGTTATTGTACCTGCACTGCACCTGGGCCCACTGGATCTAAAATCTTGGGTAGCTAAGGAGCACTCAGCTAGAATGCAGTGAGCAGAGCCTTGAAGGGATGTCAGGCAGCCAGTACCAAGGTCCTACAGAAGTCCATGATCCCTCCTTTAAAATCATTCTGCCCCCCAGGCTTTTGTACTCTGGGCCTCCAGTGAGAGGGGCATCAGTGATGGTCTCCAAACTTCCTTCGTTGTTATTCTTCCATTGTCTGAATGACTACCACTTGACAACTCCATACTAATCTCCTCTTTATCAAACAGCAGCTTGGCCATAACTTTGCTGGTCTCTCTCAAATATACCTTTCTAGTTCCTTTAAATATGGACAGAGTGATAATTTTCCAAACCATTGCATTCTGCTTCTCTTTTGATTAAAAAGCCCATCTTTAAATCATTTCACTCTTCTTATATTTTACTATCTGCCTCCAAGAGAACAAGAGAAGCCAAGTTGAAGCTGCACCCTCAACATCAACACTTTTCTTAGAAATGTCTCCAGCTTCATTTCCTATGTGATCAGTCACAAGTTCCATCTTTTCCACAAATACTAGGGCATGAACACAGTTCAGTCAAGTTCTTTGCCCCTTTTTCAGCAAGGATGGCCTTTTCTCCAGTGTCTAATCAAATGTTACACTTTTCCATCTGAGACGTCATCAAAATGGACTTTACTGTCTATATTCCTACCAATATTCTGTTTATGATTTTGTGATTTCTTAGATATGCACCTCAAAACTCTCCCAGCCTCTCTCTGTTACCCAGTTCCAAAGCCATTTCCACACTTCAGGTATTTGTTACAGCACCATTCCATTTCTGATACAAATTCTATCTTAGTTCATTTGGGCTGTTATAACAAAATATCATAAACTGGGTAGCTTATGGACAACAGAAATGTACTGCTCATAGTCCTGGAGACTGAGAAGTCCCAGATCAAGGCATCAACAGATTCTGCGTCTGGTCAGGGCCTATTTCCTTATTAATGATGGTACCTTTCCGCTGTGTTCTCACATGGTAGAAGGGACTAGCTAGTTCTCTGTAGTTTCCTGGTTAAGGGCACTTATCTCATTTGTAAGGGCTCTGCCCCATGATTGAATCACTTCCCAACGATCTTACCAGCTGATATGGCTTGGCTCTGTGTCTCCACCCAAATCTGAACTTGAATTGGACTCCCATAATTCCCAAGTGTTGTGGGAGGGACCCAGTGGGACATAATTTGAATCATGGGGGCAGTTTCCCCCATGCTGTTCTCATGGTAGTGAATAAGTCTCACAAGATTTGATGGATTGTCAAGGGTTTCTGCTTTTACATCTTCCTCATTTTCTCTTGCCACCACCACGTAAGAAGTGCCATTCGCCTCCGGCCATGATTCTGAGGCCTCCCCAGCCATGTGGAACTGTAAGTCCAATTAAACCTCTTTTTCTTCCCAGTCTTGGGTATGTCTTTAACAGTAGCATGAAAATGGACTAATACACCTGCTAATACCATCACCTTGGGGTATAGGATTTTAACAGATAAATTTATCATGGGGCAGGGGCAGGTAGGGGTGAGTAGTGGCACAAACATTCAGACCACAGCTAGGACATTATACAAAATATCTGACCAGTACCCTTAAGTTGTTAAGGTCATCAAAACAAGAAAAGTTCGAGAAACTGTCAAAGTCTAAAGAAGCTAAGGAGACATGATGGATATCTCAGATGGGATCCTGGAACAGAAAAATGACATTAGGTAAAACCAAAGGTAATATGAATAAAATATGGATGTTAGTTATTAATAATGTATCAGGGATGGACACAGTGACTCATGCCTGTAATCCCAGCACTTTGCAGGGCTGAGGCAAGCAGATTGCTTGAGCTCAGGAGTTCGAGACCAACCTGGGCAACATGGGAAAACCCTGTCTCTACAGAAAAAAAAAAAAAAATAGCTGGGCATAACGGCATGCACCTGTGGTCCTCACTACTAAGGAGGCTGAGGTGGGAGGATTGCTTGAGCCCAGGAAGTCAATGTTGCAGCAAATAGTGATTGCACCACTACACTCTGGCCTGGGCAACACAGCAAGATCCCATCTCAAAAAAAAATAAAAGTATCAGTATTGCTTTATTAATTGTAAGAAACACACTAAATAAATGTAAGATGCCAACACTAGGAGAAATAGGATGTGGAGTATGTGGGAACTCTCTGCATCATTTTTGCAACTTTTCTGTACATCTTAAACTATTTTAAATGTTTCAACAAAAGTTAACAATAATGTATTATATAGTTCCAGATAGCTAGGAGGAGGATATTGAATGTGTCCAATACAAAAAAATGGTCAACGTTTGAGCTGAAGGATATGCTAATTATCTTCATCTGATCACTATTCATTATATGCATCAAAACATCACTATGTACCCCGTAATATGTATATTTATTCTATGTTGATTAAAATTCAAATTTAATTTAATTAAAAAAATTAATTTCACCTGCTTCTTTTTATTTTCTAAATACGGTACATTTTGTAATGTGGCTAGGTTTTAAAGTTAAACATATAACTTGCATTACTATTTTATTGTTCAACGCTGCTTTAGCGAATGGAGTTGCTATGGTGTGAACAGCAGTGAACCTGCTATCAGGAATCCTCCAGTTTGACGCTTGCCTTTACCTTTTACCGCACGTATCACACACTCTCCTAGCCCTAGGTCCCCTCATATACAAATTGAGAATAAATGAGTCATTGCAAGGATTATATAAGATGGTTCATTTGAGGCAGGGAACAGTGGGTCACGCCTGTAACCCCAGTATTTTGGGAAGGTAAGGCGGGTGGATCACAAGGTCAGGAGACCAAGAACATCCTGGACAACATGGTGAAACCCCATTTCTACTAAAAATACAAAAATTAGCTGGCTGTGGTGGCGCGTGCCTGTAATCCCAGCTACTCAGGAGGCTGAGGCAGGAGAATGGCTTGAACCAGGGAGTCGAAGGTTGCAGTGAGCCAAGATCATGCCACTGCACTCCAATCTGGCGACAGAGCGAGACTCCGTCTCAAAAAAAAATAAAATTTTTTAAAAGATGATTTATTTGAAGGAAACTAGCACAATTCCTGGCCTATAATAAACAAACTCTTACTGACTGCTACCATGTACTGTATTCTTGCTCTTGAAAAAGAAGGCTAATAATCACAATGCAATACCAGAAGCCCTGGGGCAGCAGAGAGAACATCAGAGAGAGAACATCTGATGTGGATGGCTAAGGATTGAGTAAAGGTCCTACACGGGTTCAGAAAATCTGTGTATAGCCATGCAGATACCTCCCGTGTAAGAGTTAAACACGCAACATAGACTTGTTTTCCCCTCATAGTTAGGGCTCTGTTTCTATCCATTTGGTCACTACTTTCTCCACTGCCTACCTATCTTATTTTCTGCATGTGTGTCCCAACTTAAGACTTTATATGGAAAACGAGCACACTACAATTTCTACATTTTATAATTTAACTTCTGTATCATATGCATAAAATTATTTTTGCCTTGAACTGAAATGAGTATAATTTTAACATAGGGAATAAAAGGGCTTGGTTATCTACCCTACATAATCTATTTACACAATATTTATGTTTGTCCAAATTTAGCTATACTGCTAAGAAATATGGCCCAAGGTTTTCTTCCCAGTGGGAGATAGACAATTAATCTTATTTCCAGCAGAATGCTTTAGTGACTGCACTCTCTTCTCCTGAAGTTGACTTTCTCACCGTCCATCCATCCTATTCTACCCAATTCATTCATTCACTCCATGAATGTTAGGTGTCTACCATGTGTCAGGCACTGATGATACATTCTTCTGCAAGAACGTGTTTTCATGCCATTTTCCTTTATGTTTGTCATAGTTTCCAGCTAAAGTACAAATCACTTAAAGACCCAAATTATGGCTTCTCTCTCTCTCTTGCCATCCTTTTACCTGCCAGCCCTCCTTCACACTCCAACCATTCTCTGTACACGCACACACACCACCATCAATATTACGGGGCCAAGGGGAAGCCTTCCAGGGCAAGCCTCCCCTTTGCCTTCTAAAGGGTTGTTGAAAAATAAACTGACAAAAGACAGATGAATTGGAGAAAAGACATACAAAGTTATTAATGTGCACATAGGACAGAATCACAGAGTGGTCACCACAACCCCCCAGTGGGTGCAGAAGCTTATGTACCACCTTGAAGCTACAGAAAGAATGGGAGCACAGAACATGGCCAAAAACAGAGTATGGTGGCAAATCCGTTTCCAGCAGCCACACAGGTTATGGGCTGGGGAGAAGAGCCTGGCTAGCAAAGGTAGTCTTGTTATACAGATGAAATCTCACAGGGAGCAGCTCTCGGAGAGAAGAGGGAGTGAATGGTTCTTTCAGATCTTTAAAGGTGTCACACTTTCTCTCCTAAATCTTTCTTAGATCCAGAAAAGGGAAGGTCTCAGAGAAAACTTGGCTGCATTAAGCAGATTTTCTCTACAGGTGCAAATCCAGTCTCCCACAAAAGACAGCTTTGCAGACCTTCTGAACAACCATCTCGAAATGAGTCAGACAGGTATATTTTGGAGTAAAATATTTTTATTTCCTTCACTACCAATCTCCATGCCTAGTATACTTTCCTACCCAGAAGAGGGAGAACGATGTGTTTTAGACTCAGCTGGAGATAAAGAAGAAAGGGAGGGAAGTATGAGATCACCTCATTGTCTCCTAAACATGAAGTATCCATCTTTTTACCTTCACATTTCTCCTGATTCCAGATTACTGTCATGCGCGTCCGTGTGAAGAGACCACCAAACAGGCTCTGTGTGAGCAATAAAGCTTTTTAACCACCTGGGTGCAGGTGGGCTGAGTCTGAAAAGAGAGTCAGCGAAGGGAGATAAGGGTGGGGCCGTTTTAGAGGATTTGGGTAGGTAAAGGAAAATTACAATCAAAGGGGATTAGTTCTCTGGCAGGCAGGAGTGGGGGTTGCAAGGTGCTCAGTGGGGGAGTTTTTTGAGCCAGGATGAGCCAGGAAAAGGACTTTCACAAGGTAATGTCATCACTTAAGGCAAGGACTGGCCATTTTCACTTCTTTTGTGGTGGAATGTTATCAGTTAAGGCAAGGACTGGCCATTTTCACTTCTTTTGTGGTGGAATGTCATCAGTTAAGGCAAGGACCGGCCATTTTCACTTCTTTTGTGGTGGAATGTCATCAGTTAAGGCAGGGGCAAGGCATTTTCACTTCTTTTGTGATTCTTCAGTTATTTCAGACCATCTGGGCATATACGTGCAAGTCGCAGGGGATGTGATGGCTTGGCTTGGGCTCAGAGGCCTGACTATTACAGCTTTTGTTGTACTATTCTTCCATGAAATCCAGTTTTCAGTAATTGTGATTAAACTCGGGCTTGTCTCTTGGCAAGCTGTCTTCTTTTATTTGATAGATCACAAAAGGTTTCTCTTAAATACTGGCCAAACCAAGTTTACCAGTCTTGGAAAAGAGAGACACATGCCACATTTCCCAAAGGAAATGAGGTTTTTGTGGGGTTTCAAGATCTCTCTATCCAACACTTGCCATGGTACAAAACCTTGCCATGGTTTTATACAAGTGAGGGCCAGGGGGTAAGTTCAAGGTGCTGATGAACAAACCTGAACCAGCAGTTTATTTGACTTTGACACAAACCAGATCTCAGGCACTGAAAGCAATTTAACTTAATTACTCTCCCAGTATGGAGCAAAATGGGGAAACTGAGTGCTATAATCAGTGCCAGTCTTCTTGACTGATCGGATTGTTAAAGCCGCAAAGGAAATCAGTTGCAGTGGTGGGGAGGGGGTGTTGCTTGGTTTCCTTCCTACTACTTAGTTATTATTCTGAGGAATGCATTTAATTACAGAGAGTACTCAGTTATTTGCTTTCTAGTAGCTGGCTCTTTTTTGGTTATTTCTACCGGCGCCATTCCTTTGCTGAAAAACAAAGGCCTGTTTACAACTAGACCACATCTTTTGGCTTCCATTCCAGAGCTTTCTCCCACACCAAAGGAAAGCAAGGTAGTGTAATGCAAATAGCCCCACAGTAGGCTACCTTTGCCAACCAGAGACCTATTTTCAACTGCATGCAAACTAGAACTCTCCAAAGACCTGTGAACTGTAAATAACTTGGGTTGTGAAAGAGGTCAGCTTGGTTTAATTTAGAGCTTCACAGAGCCTTTCTATAGAAATTCAAACGCCGGCGAACAAACCCCTCTGGGGCCTTTAAAAAAAATTCCAGGGCCAGCACCTCTATTTACTCTTTAGACTCCTGCCTGTCTGGTGGAGGTCTGCTATTAAAAGCTAATCAGTTCTTCTACGGTTGCTGCCAGGCTCCCATAGGCAAGCCTGCCTCTTCATACAACCCCTGAATTGAGCTGCCTGAGCTCATTGCCGACTGGGGAACCTGGTAGAGGAAGTATTTGCAGAAAAAGCATTGCAGAGGTTAATGCAGAGGCCAGGAAATGACTGGGGGACCGGCAGCTAGTGGCCAGATCTTATCAGCCACCCAGCATAACCCTCTTATTTTTCAGAGGAGAACTCAGTGGAGTCCTGCCACACTAACATGGCTGAAGTCACCCAAGGAATTTCTTTTCCAAAACAATGTATCCTCAATTTCACAGTGGTCAGAAAAGTCAAAAAATAGTACAGAGTCTCTTTGCTCTCTGTTACCCTATTGCTGTCTGTCCCTTCTTCAGAAGTCATTTATAAGGAGACCCAGAATCCCAAAAGATCACAAGAAAAGTATTCCAAATGAATAGATGTCAGGACCAGAAAGGTTCTAAGGACACTTTGTATCCTCCTAAATTCTCTGTAGAGGTATTGACTTCCCTCACCCCGCAAAAGGGATTTATGAAAGTTTTTAACTCTCACTTCAGCCATGCCCAGAAAGTGGCTTAAATTGTTGCAAGATTTGAGTTAGCTCTTAAGAGGAACTTTCTTACTGTAAATAATGTTAGGCATGTAATACTAAACAAGATTTTTCAATATGTCTTGCTCTAAGGCTATTTAAAATAGAGCAGATTTTTAATTTTTTTCCTGAAGTTACAAGAACAGTTCTGCTTTGAATCAGATGATTCCCCAAAAGTGGAAAACTTCCCAAGATTTATTGGTAAAGACAGCTGCCTAGTCTGGCATGAAGAATGAAAAATATCCTGGTATATACCTTAAAACAAGTTAATACTCCATTATGATCATAACCTAGAACTGCTCCCCTATGAAAGAAAGTTAAACTCTTTGAAGCAGATGGTTTAATGCATGATCCTCCTTTATCAATTTATACTGCAAGGAGATACTATGGCAGATCAATACTGATTTACCAGATGAGGGCAGTGGGTCCTTCACAGTTCTAAAGCAGCAGCATCTTCTCCTTGATCAGGTGAGTCTCTGCACTGCTGACTTCAATCATGGACAACTGGGCCTTTGTGGCGGGATACCAGAGGCCCTCAAAGGTTTGTCTTCCTCAAACATTTGCTCTCCCCAACCCTTACACACTTAAGCATTAGTTTGTTGTTGTTGTTGTTGTTGTTGTTGTTGCTGTTTTTAAGTTCCATCTTTGAGCCAGTCTTTGGTTAAGATAGTGCATCTAAGGTTATGCAAATATATTACCTAGGAAGGGAAATGTTTAATCTGTTAGTATCTATCAACCTGTTGGTATCCATACGCACTTTGCAAAGTCTGTGAATACCTGCCCTAAAGAGTTTCCTAAGACTACCTGGCAGAAATCAAAGCCCTGAAACCTGAAAGCCCTGGACTGGGAAGGGGGAGTGTGTGTGTGTGTGTGTGTGTGTGCGCGCGCGTGCGCATGCATGTGTGTGCATGCATGTGTGTGTGTCAGAGGGAGAGAAAAAACAGAGAGAGAGAGAAGGGAAAGAGAGAAGAAAGAAGAAAGGAAGGAAAAAAGGAAGGAAGGAAAGGAGGAAGGGAAAAAGAAGGAAAGAAAGAGAAATAACAAGAATACTATGACTGGGCCGTGTGCAGTGGCTCACACCTGTAATCCCAACATATTGGGAGGCCAAGGCAGGCAGCTCAGTTGAGGTCAGGAGTTCAAGACCACCCTGGCCAACATGGTGAAACCCAGTCCTTACTAAAAAAAAAAAAAATTAGCTGGGCACAGTGGCGCGCACCTATAGTCCCAGCTACTTGGGAGGCTGAGGCAGGAGAATCACTTGAATCCAGGAGGCAGAGGTTGCAGTGAGCCAAGATCATGCCACTGCGCTCCAGCCTGGGCAACAGAGTGAGACTCTGTCTCAAAACAAAAAACAACAAAAAAAAGAATACTGTGATTGGGCTCAGTAGCAGCTATAATCCCAGCTACTTAGGAGACTAAGTAGCAGGAGGATTTCTTGAGTCTAGGAGTTCGAGGCTGTAGTGCAGGATGATTGTACCTGTAAATAACCTCAGCACTCTAGCCTGGAAACATAGCTAAACCCTGTCTCTAAATTCACATTATTATTATTTTTTTAATAGAATACCATGTGAGGGGTGTGAAGGCTGAGTGAAGAGCGTGGTGTTCAGGGGAGCAAGACTGAACACAAATGGATTCCCTGTTCCAGTTTCGTTGAGGGCAGTCTTGCACTAGATGTGCCCACTCTTCTAGGTACTCGCTTTGACTTTGAATCAGCACTAGAAAATGAGGACCTAGACTGTGAGGTGCTAGGAAGTAACCCTGGACAGGCAACAAGAATAACTATAGCAACTTAGGGAGCCTGGCAGGGTAGGCAGGAAAACTTAAATATTTTCTAAGAAGGATCACAGAAATCTGTCACGAATGTGACTGATCAAGAAAGGGAGCTCTGAAAAGCAGCTGTTCTGTTGCTATAATATGCACACCACTGCACATATGACGCCTGAGCCTGCCCACACAAAAATGAGTATACTCACAAGAATGCACACACATGTCTGTGTATATTTACAGTGACACATTAAGCAAGGAGCTATATGTGCAATTGGTTGACACTTTTGCTTACAAAGAACAAAATAACACATATACTCCAAAAAAAAAAAAAAAAAAGAGCTGAGTTCTAAATCACTTCTAGAAATACCTAAACTCAATACATATTTTCATGACTACTTTCTCCTGGTAAGTTTGACCTCCTTCATTTGGTTTCATAGACTCTGTATTTGATTTCTAGGTGGTGAAGATTGTCAAACACCAACATGTAGAGCTTCGTTTATTTTGGTCTTACTGTATTGGCACCCTACCACAAGTGTAAGAGTTTAAGCAAAAGCTGGGAAACCAGAGACTCTGTGGCCCTGGCCCCATTCGCCTACAGACACTTGGGCATTTCCAGCTCCAATATGAGCTTGTAGATCCTGCCCACCATGGGCAGGTGAGTCATTTTATGCAGCCCAATTAGCTGCATACCTGAATTAAGTGACTTTCCTGGGGACCCAGATGATTGAGAGCTAGATCCCCATGTCTGGATTTTATCCATAAGAATGCCTTGGCTTTCAAGCCTAACCTCATTCATAGCTTGAGATGAACCAGGTTCTTTCTTAAATGTCATTTATTTTGAATGAGCATCCCATTCCCAATTCCTTTCTTTTGGTCTCAACAGTTTGATAGCCTGTGACACTTTCCTCTGACTTGGCCCTTTCCCATTCTCACTCACTTGTATTGTTCCAGCTCATGCTTTTGGTCCTTAAACCAAAGCCCTGCGCATCTCCAAGAAAGTTTCTCTATGCTTTTAGATTCTCCTCCCTTTACAGTGACTTGACCCTGCAGAATTCTTGGCTGTCCCGGGTAAGACTCTACTCTGCCTATCTCTTTTCCTCCATAAGTAAACAGATAATAAACTGGAAAAGGAAGGTAAATCCAGATTGTTTGGAAATGTAGAGGAAATAAGAAGGTAGAGCTGAGGCAGGAAACATTAGGTGGAACAGAGTAGAGGTCATAGATAGAAGAAGGAATGAAGGAAAGCAGGAATGGAACATGGGGTAGAGTAATCAGCTAAAATGGTTAAAAGGCTAGATCAAGATAGGTTAACCTTGGCCTAAGCAATAAGTCACTTGGATTGATTCAACCCTAGGAAACCTCCATTTACCTCAGGCAATCAAAGAAAAAGTGTGGAAACAAATGTCTTAGCAGAGAAAACACTGAAGAAAGTAAGATTTCCAAAATGCAAACGAAGAAAGAAAATGAGAAAGTCTGAAGGCCATCAGCTGGAAAATCCATGATGGAGAGAGACCGAGAAAAATGTGTGGATAACTTTCAGAGAAGCAGCAGTCATCCAAACCTTTACAGGGCACAGCCCCTCTGCAACAAACCCTTTACAGTTCATCCATCACTCATTAAAAGTGCACCAAATGAACCTTAAGGGAGATAGATGACCTTTCATATTTTTTCATGAATAATGTTAGTGATGGTGTCTTTCATCTTCGTGGAACTGCTCAGGGCCTAAAATAATTCCCAACCCTCTCTGCCCTTAATACAGAATGAAGTACAAGGCCCATGGCAGAAGCACTGGGAATGCTAAGCATCTGTTTACTATTTAATTTTACCAGAGCACATAGTCCTTACAAGCCAGTGTCTACTGTAAAATCTCTTTGGTGAGTCAGCATGTTGCCAAATTATTCTTTTAAGCCTTAGCACAGCTGTGACATGAACATAAAAATACAGCTTCTTCACAGTAAACTATAGAAGTAGAGTCCCTATTCCTCTAGAGAAATAGCTCAAGGAGCTAAACATTTTCTCTTCTCAGTACCAGAGTACCATCCAGTAGAATGAAATATTAGTCACTAAACAAGATTGTTGGAACTTGATAATGAATAAATGGAATTGAAAAGTGATAAAAGGGCATAACTCAGATGCTTATGAAGCTCTGGGCAATATAGTGCTATGCGGATACTAAATATTAATACTGTAATAGAATTTTAAGTTAATTTCAAGTTGAAATCCCCTGGAATATGTTCAGACTATAGTCAGTATTCATTTTCTGATTAATTTTTTTTTTTTAAAAACTTACTTTCTCTTTTTTATCTAGGCAAAAGAAAAGAGTTAGAAAAGGTTTTAGTTGCAGTAAGTATTTCTTTTAAACCAAATTGGAAAAGCAAAAATCTAGACTTTGAAACCTCAAAATACCTGCTTTAATTATTCTTTCTCATTTTGGGTAAAGATAATATCTTCCTTCCACATTATTGGAGTATTTATTGTAGTTTATTGTAGGAGTAAAGAGTCCTCAGAAGGTTCATGGAAAAATCAACTCACAAAAGGTAGATTAATAAGAGAAAAGGCACACAAATCTATTAGCATGTACAGGAAAGAATCACAGAGTGATTATATAAAATCCCAGTGGGTCACACAGGTTTATATAACCAACTTCTGAGGGAAAAGGACGATAGGGGAAGTGTGGATAATTTTAGGGAGAGAGTAAATGATATTTAGGGGAATTCAGTAGGCTTGAAGAACATACAATGGCCTGTGACAAAGACTATTGGGGCCACAGAGAGGACAATGATTTGTGACAAATGTCTGTCCAGGTTTGTTGACAGACTTCAGTCATCCTTCCTGTGATATGAGGTCAGTTAATGAAAACTTAGGAAGAGGCTAGGGGTAATTGTCTTCTTCTTTGGCAGGTATAGACTTTAGGCAGATAAGGAACTTCAGAGAACAACTTCATCCTGTTCTTTGGGACAGACAGAAGATTGAGAGACAGGAAGGTTGGGAGAAAAGGTCACAGAGACCTTGTGGCATCTTCTTCAGTTTGTCAGAGGCATGTGATCCACAGCAACTCCATCTTAAACAGGAGCTGGATAAAATGAGCCTGAGAAATAATGAGCTGCATTCTTAGACAGCTGGGGCATTCTAAGCCACGGTATGAGATGAGAAGTCAGCACAAGATACAGATCATAAAGACCGTGCTGATAAAACAGGTTGCAGCAAAGAAGCCAGCTAAAACCCATCAAAACCAAGACAGCCATGAGAGTGACCTCTGCTTGTCCTCACTGCTACACTCCCACCAACGCCATGACAATTTACAAATGCCATGGCAACGTCAGGAATTTACCCAATACGGTCTAAAAAGGAAACGCATAAATAATCCACCCCTTGTTTAGCATATAATCAAGACATAAGCGCCAGGTACAGTGGCTCATGCCTATAACCCCAACAGTTTGGGAGGCCAAGGCAGGTGGATCACCTGAGGTCAGAGGAGTTGAACACTAGCCTGGCCAACATCGTGAAATCCTGTCTCTACTAAAAATAGAAAACAATTAGCCAGGTGTAGTGGTGTAGGCCTGTAGTCCTAGCTACAGGAGGTGGAGGCAGGTGAATCGCTTGAACCTGGAAAGTGGAGGTTGCAGTGAGCTGGGATCTGCCATCACACTCCAGCCTGGGTGACAAGAGCAAAACTCTGTCAAGAAAGAGAGAGAGAGAGAGA
>NW_012119821.1:4116265-4117937 GCF_000951035.1 Colobus angolensis palliatus | reverse complement strand
GATCTCCTGACCTCGTGATCCGCCCGTCTCGGCCTCCCAAAGTGCTGGGATTACAGGCTTGAGCCACCGCGCCCGGCCCTCCTTTACTTTCCTAATAAACTTGCTTTCACTTTGCTCTATGGACTTTCCTTGAATTCTTGTACAAGATCCAAGAGCCCTTTCTTGGGGTCTGGATTGGAACCCCTTTCCGGTAACAAGTGCAGCATGTCAAAGTGCCGTATTTTGGGGTATGTTTCTGAGCCCCAATGTTATCAACTCAAGAACATCTGCATTTCTAAATTTCCTCTGGCTAAGAAAATTTTATCCATGAACGAACTATATATTTAAATATAAAGTAATTTAGAAAACAGAGACATATATTCAACTTTATACCGTCTCATTCCCCAATCTATCAACAATTTGCCATAGGTTGTTCACTGAAAAATCAGCACACACACAAAAAAGATTAATAGGAGAAATGGCACACAAATTTATTAATGTGCATGAGAAAAACCACAGAGTGGTTACCTGAAGCTCCCAAAGGGATACAGAAGCGTATATACCATCTCGAGGTTATGTAAAGAATGGGAACTCAGAGCATGGCCCAAAACAGATTATGATGGTAAATCAGATTATAGTGGCAAGACAGATATGGGAGGTGGAGAAGAGGAGGCCTGGCTAGCAAAAGTGGTCTTGTTATACAGAGGAAATCTCACAGGTAGCAGCCCTTAGGGAGAATGGATGGCAAATGTTTTTTTCAGATCTTTAAAGGGTCAGACTCTCAGTTAATCTTTCCTAGATCCAGATAGGGGAGGCCCTTGCAGAAAGCCTGGATGCATCACTACAGATTCTCTACAGATGCAAATCTCCCCCACAAAAGACAGCTTTGTGGGGCTACTTCCGTGTGCAGGCTCTCTGAACAGCCATCTCAAAATATGTCAGAGAAGTTTATTTTGGGGTAAAACATTTTTGTTTCCTTCAAAGCCATATTAAAAGAAAAGAGAAAAGAAAAAAAAGGACGGAATAAATAAAGAGAGAAATGGAGGCAGGATGGAAGAAAAAGGAAATAAGTTAGTTTGAGGCCCCCTGTGAAACCTCGTTGGGATCCATTCATCCTTTCTACTTATGGGGTCAATCTCCAAAGTGGCTTGTGTTCGAAATAACTTGTGTATACACAGTGGGTTTCCAAGAACAGGAAAGGAGCTGTATAGTTGTCCCTGTCAAGAAAACAATTCTTCACATCTTTCACCCATCACAAGCCTGCTCAGAAATGTTTTCCTTCCATGGATGCAAATGAAGAGATGGGAAGAAAAAGGTTGGAGAAGAGCGGTAATAGTAGGAAAGGGCTAGCTGCATCGATGTTAACCATAAAAAAGTATATATAATTTGAAGAGACAGAGATAACTGTCTCCATCCTCCACATATCCCCACATGCATACCCTAGTGTCTAAGTTCTATCACTAGAAATTCCTCTGCCTCTTAAACCTTTCTCAGTGAAAGGCTGCTTAATGTACTCCTTCCTTTTTAAAACAGATTTATTGAGGTATAATTGACACATTTTTAAAACTATACCTATTTATGTGTACAATTTGGTAAGTTTTGACATAGGTATACATCTGTGAAACTATCACTACAATTAAGAGAATGAACATATCCATTACTCTAAAGTTTCCTCCTGCCCTTTTGAAATTCC
>NW_012119821.1:4113168-4115005 GCF_000951035.1 Colobus angolensis palliatus | reverse complement strand
GCCACTGCGCCCGGCTAATATTTTGTATTGTTAGTAGAGACGGGGTTTCGCCGTGTTAGCCAGGATGGTCTCGATCTGCTGACCTTGTGATTCGCCCGCCTTGGCCTCCCAAGGTGCTGGGATTACAGGCGTGAATCACCGCGCCCAGCCATCCTTGTTTTTTTAGTGATTTTAGAGGCAAATTATTCAATCTTTCACAATTAAGCACGATATTAGCTGCAGATTTGTTTTATAGATGCCTTTTATTAGGTTTAGGAATTCTACTTCTTTTAGTTTGCTGAGAGTATTTTTCAGGAACAGATAGTGGATGTAGTAAATTGTCTTTTTTGTATTTATTAAGATTATCATATGATTTTTTTATTTTTAGTTTGATATAGTGTTCAATTACATTGATTTTTAAATACTGAACCAATTTTGTATTCTTGGGGTAAGTCCTACTGGACATAATATCCTTTTGACAGCTTGTATTTGATTTCTTAAAATTTTATTTATAATTTTTGTATCTATAATTATGAAGGACATAATTTTGTACTTTTCTTATAATGCCTTCATTTTACTTAATATCAGGATAATAATAGTCTCATAGAATGAGTTAGGAAGTGTATTAGTCAGAGTTTAATGAAGAAGGAAATAAGTTTGAACAGGAAAGTTTAACACAAAGAATAATTAATGGTCCAGTGGGGTGGTTCATGCCTGTAATCCCAGCACATTGGGAGGCCGAGGTGGGCAGATCACATGAAGCCAGGAGTTCAAAACCAGCCTGGTCAATATAGTAAAACTCCATCTCTATTAAAAATACAAAAAACAGCTGGGCATGGTGGTGCACTCCTGCTACTCCGGAAGCTGAGGTGGGAGGATCGCTGGAGCCTAGGAGGCAGAGGTTTCCGTGAGCTGGAATTATGCCACTGCACTCCAGTCTGGATGATACATCAAGGCCAATAAGTCTGAATAAAAAAAAAAAAAAGAATATCTGTTTCCTATAGATCTCCTAGGGCTAAACTAAAGCATCCAAGGAAGAGTCACAACTACTGGAGAGCTAAGATCCAGGCCTTGTTAGACAGGGCACAGTTGTGGTTTATCAATGGCAGAAAAGCCACTGTGGTACCATGCCAACAAAAGTTGACAGAAATCTACCATCCAAGGACAGGCACAGTGGCTCAGGTCTGTAATCCTAGCAGTTTGAGAGGCTGAGAGGTTATGACGGCTTAAGCCTGGGAGTTCCAGACCAGCCTGGGTGACACAGTGAGACCTCATCTCTACAAAAAATAAAAAAATTCAGCTGGTCATGGTGGTGCACACCTGTAATGCCAGCTATTTAAGAGGCTGAGATGGGAGGATAGCTTGAGTTTGGGAGGTTGAGACTGCAGTGAGCCCAGATTGTGCCACTGCACTCCAGCCTGGGTGAGAAAGACAGATCCTGCTTCAAAAAAAAAAAAGAAAAAAGAAAGAAAGAAAAGAAATCTACCATCCAAAAGTTGCTAAAAATCTCCTTTCCAGGTTGTTAGGGAGAGCTGTTGATGGGGAGCTGTCTTGGTAGAGGTAATCCCCTATAAAACTGCTGAGGGGGAGCTGGGAGAAGCTGCTGGCACCCGAGTGCTCTTGACAACTACGCACTGCAAAAGCCAGACACACCGTTAGAGAAGCTGGCCACACTTCAGGAGCTCCCGCAGGAGGTGCCGTCTACACTGCAGAAGGCAGGCGCTGGGGAAGCCACACACCCTGCAGGAGGCAGATGCTTGAAATTGTTTCACCACCGATGTTTGGCTCTTTTAAAAAATTATTTTTTCGCCGGGCGCGGTGGCTCAAGCCTGTAATCCCAGCACTTTGGGAGGCCGAG
>NW_012119821.1:4109316-4111175 GCF_000951035.1 Colobus angolensis palliatus | reverse complement strand
CCTGGCTAATTTTTGTATTTTTAGTAAAGATGGGGTTTCACCATCTTGGCCAGGTTGATCTTGAACTCCTGACCTTGTGATCCACCCACCTCAGTCTCCCAAAGTGCTGAGATTACCAGCGTAAGCCACCGCACCCGGCTCTCTAATCCTTTCGAGATGGTCCTTTCCCTGGTGTGCATAGATTCGTACTCAGCTGAAGGCTTAAGACTGACTTCACGCAGATCTCCAGAGCTGTCTGCTTCTGTGCAGTGCTCTTTTTCCAGGTGCCCTGACCTGCAAACTCCTACCTGCTTTGACCTCCCTGTGCTCCCAGCTCTGTCTCTGCAAATCCTAGAGACTACCAGGCCCTGTCTGTGTTCCCCTGCCCTATGCTATGTCCTGTAGGCTCCCTAGGCAGTGAGCTGGGGCAATTATAAGGCTTCTCTCATTTGTTTCCTGTCTCTAGCAGATCACCGTTCTCTGTTACTGGATGTCCAACATCTTGCAAACTTGTGGTCTGATATATTTGTCTGTTTTTTTAGTCATTTCATGTAGGAGGATAAATCCCAATTCCTGTTATTCCATCTTGGTCAGAAGTGAAAATCTCAATGTTCCTCTTCTTGAAAAACAAATGTCTGTGTGATAACATTCAAAGCCTCAATCAACCAACATTAAATATATTAAATTAAGGCGTCATTGAGAGTGAGATTTTACTGAAATGAGAGCCAGAATTAAATGTCCACTGGTGTGTGGCACTGCAGATTCTGGAAGAATGAATGCAAGTATTAAAGTAAATACCAAAGTGGGAGATGAGATGGTAGCTGTACCCTGTGCATTTTAAATCCTCCTGGCTTGAGTAGTTCCACCCTGTCTTCCACGTTGCAAAGGTGAAAACTGACTGCGTTGTTTCTGGAGTGTGCTGCCAGCCTCTTACTTTCTGCCTGCCCAATGGCTTCTGTGACATCTAAGCATGGAGCAACCCCAGGAACATTCTCAGCACTCAGATATGTACTGCTGCATAGAAGTAACTATGGAGGGATGCTTTCCACTTTCCCCTAGACAGACACTTCTAAGGCATCTTTCCTAAAACTTCTCAGGAAGTCCCTCAGAATTTCATATCAGTTACGTGTAGCACTGATACAGGAGATAGAAAGAAATTATTTAGGCAGATGGGGTAAGAGAGTCCTCGGCAGAGCTTCCCTCTTAATGAAAAGCAGCCCCCAAAATCATTTCATTTCTATCAAAGAGCAGCCTGAAAAAGATCCAGCTGCAGACCTAGATAAGCAAGCTGGAAGCTTGCATAGGTGAATGCCGGCAGCTGTGCCAGTAGAAAAGGATTACCTGAGGCCCAAGCATATTCAACATGTAGGCTCCATCTTCCCTTTTTTTTTTCTTTTTTTGAGACAGAGCTTTGGTGTTGATGCCCATGCTGTAGTGCAGTGCCACTATCTCGGCTCACTGCAACCTCTGCCTCCCAGGTTCAAGCGATTTTCCTGCCTCAGCCTCCCAAGTAGCTGGGATTACAGGTGCCCACCACCATGCCCAGCTATATTTGTTTTTTGTTTTTTGTTTTTTTTAGTAGAGACGGGGTTTCACTATGTTGGCCAGGCAGGTCTCAAACTCCTGACCTCGGGCCGGGTGCGGTGGCTCAAGCCTGTAATCCCAGTACTTTGGGAGGCCGAGATGGGTGGATTGTCTGAGGTCAGGAGTTCGAGACTAGCCTGACCAACATGGAGAAACCCCACATCTACTAAAAATACAAAATGAGCCAAGCCTAGTGGCACATGCCTGTAATCCCAGCTACTTGGGAGGCTGAGGCAGGAGAATCACTTGAACCCGGGAGGTAGAGATTGTGGTGAGCCGAGATAGTGATACTGCAC
>NW_012119821.1:4103816-4108021 GCF_000951035.1 Colobus angolensis palliatus | reverse complement strand
TTTTGAGATGGAGTTTCACTTTGTGCTCTTGTTGCCCAGGCTGGAATGCAATGGCATGATCTCGGCTCACTGCAATCTCCACCTCCTGGGTTCAAATGATTCTCCTGCCTCAGTCTCCCACGTAGCTGAGATTACAGGTGCCCACCACCACACTCAGTTAATTTTTGTACTTTTAGTAGAGACGGCGTTTTACCATGTTGGCCAGGCTGGTCTCAAACTCCTGATCTCGTGAACCGCCCACCTTGGCCTCCCAAAGTACTGGGATTACAGGTGTGAGCCACTGAGCCCAGCCGTGTTTGCTTTTTGAGAATGTCACATAAATGAAATTACTCAGTATGTAGCCTTTTAAGATTAGCTTTTTTTCACTAAGTACAATGCCTCTGAAATTCACCCAGGTTGTTGTGTGCATTTCTTTTCTTTTCCTTTTTATTTTTGAGATATTTAGTATTCCATTATATAAATGTATCATGATTTATTTATCCATTCATTCACTGAAGAACATTTAGGTTATTTCCAGTTATTGCTGATTACAAACAATGCCTCCATAAATACTCATGTACATGTATTTGAGTAAACATAAGTTTTCGGTTCACTTGAGCAATTATCTAAGAGTGGGATTGCTGGGTCATATCATAAGTTTAACTTAATAAAGAATTCCTAAACAGTTTTCCAGAGTACCTGTACCATTTTGTATTCCAGTTTCCTTACAACCTCAGTGCACTTGATATTGTCAGTTTTTATTCATTTTATTTTAGTCTTTGTAACAGATATGCCATGATTTAATATGCATTTCCCTCCCTGATGGCCAGTGATGTTAAATATCTTTTCATATGCTTATTTATCATCCACATTTTTTTCTTTCACAAAATGTCTGTTCAATTCTTGGGCCCACTTTTAGTTTTGCTTGTTTGTTTATTTGTTTTGTTTTGTTTAAGACAGGGTCTTACTCTGTCACTCAGGCAGAAGTGCAATGGTACAATCAGGGCTCAGTGCAGCCTTGACTTCCTGGGCTCATGTGATCCTCCCACCTCAGCCTCCTGAGGAGCTAGGACTACAGGTGCACACCACCAAGCCCTGCTATTTTTTGTACAGACAGGGTTTCACCACAGTGCTCAGACTGGTCTCGAACTCGTATGCTCAAGCCATCCACCCACCTCAGCCTCCCAAAGTGCTGGGATTACAGGCATGAGCCATTGCACCTGGCCTTGTTTTCTTACTGTTGAGTTTTGAGAGTTCTTTGTATGTTCTTGAGAAAAGTCATTTATTGGATATGTAATTTGCAAATATTTTCTCCCCATCTATAGCTTGTCTTTTTATTCTTTCAACACTCTTTCAATCATTGTAGGTGATTAGGTCAAGACAGTGGAGCCCTCAGGAATGGGAAAGCTTACTTGCCACTTCTGCCATGTGAGTTTACAGCGAGAACTGTCTACAAACCTGGAAGAGGACCCTCACGAGGCAATGAATATTTGATCTTGGCCTTCCAGGCTTTTAGAACTGTGAGAAATCAATTTATATTACATATAAGCTACTCAGTTTATGGTAGTTTGTCATAGAAGACCAAACAGACTAAGACAATATGTTGTAGATGATTCCCTAACTTTATATCCTATGTCCCCTAATTAGATATATTAAAATTGGGATAGGGCAGAGAAGGCGCTGGCTTTAAATACAGCTTTTGAAACTATCTAGGCTGCCCCAAGATTCTGGCATAGTCCCAGAACCAGAGAAAGAGGACATAAACGAAAAGGCTTCCCAGGGAATCCTGTTGTGCTCCTGGATTTCAAACCATTCCCATTGGGAGTACTTGATCTTTACCACTGTCCTACTTAAAACCCTTCCCTGGCTCACTATTACCTGAATAATAACATCTAGTGAGCTTTACATTCTATGTTCGCTGCAATCTAACCCAAACCAGTTTATTTCCTGCTGCTTCCTTCCACACTACCCCCGTGGGCTCCATTCCAATACCCTGATTTAATGATTTAGGGTAGTACTCTGGCATCAGTGTGCTTCCCAGATGACTTTACCATGCAACCAGAATAAATAAGCTTCCTAGCAGAAGAGCTGTGACCTTCCATTCAGGTATCTAACACTGGAAGAATCCTGAATTTTCATAAGATAAGGTCTAATATTTTATCTTACAGCCTAAAAAAATCACTATTTAATATATAAACCTAGAATAACATCACATTTTTACCTCTTGAAATTCACATATTCTTAAAGGTTCAGCTCAAGTAACAAATTCTTCAGGAAGCCTTCCCTAATCACACTAGACCAAAATCAATGTCTATATGTCCAAGTTCCCGTATTTCACTTGTTTCACTGCATAGTGCTTTTCACACTCTGCTTTACAGTACACCTAAGAAATTGCAATGTAAGAAAAGCATGGTTCAAATATCAGCTCTTTGAATTATGTGTGATTTGAGTAAAGCCAATTATCAATTCTCAAAGCTTCAAATACTTCATCTATAAAATATGAAAAACAAATATTTACTTACAGTATTAATTACAAGGTTGAAATCAGACACTTCAGTGCTCCCCAACTTTCTTCATGGCATGGTACCTAGAAAATGTTCTTTCCACAGCTCATTGGTGGAGTCCACTTGTGGTCAGAGATGAAGGCTGCAGGCTTCACCTGCTTTGGCCCTGCTCAAGTGCTCAAGGAGTTAACAAGAATTAACTGGACACAGCTGTAACCCATTCAAAGCTTACTAATTGGCTTCCTATTGAAAGCACATGGACAGCATTACAAATTGCTGCTTGCGGCTGGGCGCAGTGGCTCACATCTGAAATCCCAGCACTTTGGGAGGCAGAGGCGGGCGGATCACGAGGTCAAGAGATCGAGATCATCCTGGCCAACATCATGAAACCCCATCTCTACCAAAAACACAAAAATTAGCTGGGCATGTTGACGTGCGCCTGTAGTCCCAGCTACTCAGGAGGCTGAGGCAGGAGAATCGCTTGAACCCAAGAGGCAGAGGTTGCAGTGAGCCGAGATTGCTCCACTGCACTCCAGCCTGGGTGACAGAGCAAGACTCCATCAAAAAAAAAAAAAAAAAAAAGAATGAAAGAAAGAAAGGAAAGAAATTTGGCCTCATGGAAATAGTAGAGGGAGATAATGGTTGGTTTTACGCACCAACAGTGCAATTGGTATGTTTTAAAACAAATGTTAAATTAATACATATCTGAGGTTATAAATGCCACCCATTTATCTTATATTTGCAGATTTGGGGTGAGAAATTAGAATTCACCACTTCAATATATTCTATGAGGTTAATTAGATGAGTCAGTTGTGAAAACCTATCTGCCTCTGGTGTTAAACAAAACTTTAGTGGTGTTTAGGCTGTATGAGGTGTAGCGCTGCTGAAAAAAGATCAATATAGAAACAGTTCTAACCACGCAGCATGAACAAAATCTCCCAAAGCAGTTTGTTCTAATTCCACAATGGTAGATGCATGTATTCACTCTCCATAGAATGCTTTTCATTTAATACCTCCTCTATCAAATTGAGACATGAAATTATATATACATCAACTCTACTACATAGCTGAGATCTAGAGATCTAGTAGAATAGGGATGAAGAGAATATCAACACTTATGTAAAATAATTACACTTCTGACTTTTAATATATAGAAGTCAGACCTTGGATTAGAAATAACATTACAATTTATAGGACAAAAGAATCTTTTTCTTAATAGGGAATAAGGTAGCATGCATAATGTAGCAGAACTATCTCTGAATTGGGAATTAGAGGACATGTTCTAATCCTCAACCCACCTGTCACTGGGGAAGCTTCTGAGTCTGTTGGAACCTCATTCCCTCCTTTGGAAGATTAAGATGATTATATCTGCCTTGTATATTTCATATTGTGCTGTTGTAATCAAGTGAGATGTGTACAAGCATGTTTAGGAAACTATAAATGATAATTGATATTTTTATATTTTGCAATACATTCCCTATCTATTACATTTAATTTTAAACCAATGAATATATGTTATTATGCAAGTTATTATTTTATATAATCCTTTACATTGTAAACATTAGACAATGTGGAATGATTCAATTCAATCACATGTGATTGGCAAATCGGTTTCACAATGCATGAAATACAGTCATTTGGCCGGGCGCGGTGGCTCAAGCCTGTAATCCTAGCACCTTGGGAGGCCGAGACGGGCGGATCACGAGGTCAGGAGATCGAGAC
>NW_012119821.1:4095817-4097821 GCF_000951035.1 Colobus angolensis palliatus | reverse complement strand
GCCAGGATGGTCTCGATCTCCTGACCTCGTGATCCACCCGTCTCGGCCTCCCAAAGTGCTGGGATTACAGGCTTGAGCCACCGCGCCCGGCCCATCAAGAGTTTTTAAAGCTCCCCAGGTGGTTCTAATATGCGCCCAAGGTTGAGGATCACTGTTCATAAAAAAATTTGTGTCAGAAACTACAATCGACATAATTAAGGAACTTTTGGGTCATTCATATTTTGAGGGTGGAGAATGCATATTATTCATTGCTATAAAACATTAGCCAATCCCCAATCATTAATGGCACTGTCCCTTTAATAAATGTTCAATAAATATTTTTGGAATTCGATTTAATTCAACCAAAGAATAAAATTTAAATGGTCAAGGCAAGTTGAGGAGGTCACTGAGGAAAGCATTTCTGAAATACATTGGACATTACCTGAATGGAGTCAGGACCCTTTTCACAGCTGCAGCTCTCAGGCTTACTAAAGCAGATCCATGCTGCCCTATCATTAGGATGTCACTATTGTTCCTCAATTTTACTCTAGAGAATAAAGTAATGAAACAAATGTTAAAGTTCTATATAGCCAGAAATATTTTCAGGCCTAGTACTTTCAAAATACAAGAAAGCAGAACATCTTTAATCCTGAAGAATGTATGCTTCTCAACTTGTTTATGTTCTTTGGTTTCACGGTAAACAGAATTATCTCTTATGGAATCTGCCTCCAATGTTTGGAAACCTTGCAATAGTGAGAAAGGAAACTTCTTGATTATTCTGATCCTGATTCTGATTACTGAAATTACTTAATGTATGGTGCCCATTTTTATTAAGTCATCAGAAATTCTAAAGATCATAACTGATTCTATTTATGTTCAGAAAATACTAAATATATTTCCATGGAGTCTTTCCCTGCAAGATAATAGGCTCAAACCACTAGCTAATCTCACCAAGAAAAACAGAGAGGCAATTGATCCCAAATGAAGCATTCCATCTGTGTTCGAAAGCTTGAAATGCAGGTGGGCAGGCATGTAAACAAAATTCCAAATAGTTTTATAAATGCAAATCACTGTCTTCTCCTACATCCATCACCACCACACACACATGTGACATACATAGACCTTAGCTATTTGTGTCATGAAACGTAGTAGGTAGAGTTGCTTGGGCTTGAGTTTGACTCTTCTTCTAGAAGAATGACATTGAACATGCCATTCAAATCATGTTTGTGCCTCAGTTTCCATACCTGTATAATGAAGAAGTCATAATGTTATTAATTCCTTTTAAGCCTGACTATGATCTTATAAACTTTTACAATAAATGAAAGGAAAACTAGCCTTTAACAAGCACTTGCTTTAATGATGTGATTGTGTTTGACTAGTTTAACAAAAAAGAACTATGTTGGGCATCGTGGCTCATGCCTGTTCTCCCAGCACTTCGGCGGGGGCAAGGTGGGAAGATCACTTGAACCCAGGAGTTCGAGACCTGCCTAGGCAACATGGTTAAACCTGTCTCTACAAAACATACAAAAACTAGCCAGGCATGGTGGCCATGCCAGTAGTCCTACCTACTCGGGAGGTTCAGGTTGGGGGATGCCTTGAGCCCAGGAGGTTGACAGCCAGGCTGTAGTGAGTCATGATCTTGCCACTGTATCCCAGCCTGGATGCCAGAGCAACACCCTGTCTCAAAAAGCATTAGTAGTATGCCACGGAAGACATTATAACAAAGCCTGTTAAGGCACTAGGTCCGGAAAGTGGGCATTCCAGAGCCAATACCACTCTCATTAGATTCCAGGGTCACATAGGCTCTTGTTGCTATTCTCTCTGAGCACTGGTTTTATTTGTTCTCTCTCTCTACCCAGTGGTTTTCTTTGAACTACTGACTAACGGCCCCAATGGTAAAAAACGATCAGCACATCCCTGGCTGACCACTTGACTTCTCTCCTCCAGTGCCCAAGACCAGGTAACTAGAGCCTCTCTGTCCCAGTATCAAATGGCCAAAAGAGAGAATCTGATCGGTCTATCTTG
>NW_012119821.1:4093193-4094397 GCF_000951035.1 Colobus angolensis palliatus | reverse complement strand
ATTCTTAATTTTTAAATATTTGCTTATTTGCTAAATAATAATTGTACATATTTATGGAGTACATAGTAATGTTTCTATACGTATAATATACAGTGATCAGATCAGAGCAATTAGCATATCCATCATCTCAAATATTTATCAAACATTTGTATTGGGAATGTTCATCCTTCTTCTAGATATTTGAAACTATACAATATATTTTGGAGCTTCCATTTTGCAAGATGAAAAATTTCTGTAGGTTGGTTGCACCATGATGTGAATACACTTAATACTACTGAACTGTATGTTTAAAAAAGGATAAGATGGTAGATTTTAAATTATGTGTATTTTACTATAGTTAAAAATAAATTTTAAAAATTTTAATGAAACTATACAACATATTAACTATAGTCATCTCACAGTGATATAGACCACTACAATTTCTTAATGAGAAACAACAGTGAGAATAATTATAAGATATGATAACTCATAATTTACACAGTTGCTCCTCCTTAGCATAGGCTTTCTAAGAACTAACAAATGTTCTATATTCAGGAAGAATAAAAGTAGTTTCGGTTATCTATTATTATAATGTGTTAAGTAGGGTACTAAATGTTTTGCCTGCACATCTCATTGATTCCTCAAAACAAACCAATACTGGAGCTACTGTTATTACCCCATTACCCAGAGGGAAAAACTGAAGCTTGGAGTGGTAAATAATTTTCCAATGTCTCATATCACATAGAGGCAGAGCTAGCGTTTGAACTTAGATCCAGCTAATTCCATAACTCACACTCTCAACCAAGAGTCTTTTCAGCTTCCCAACTCTGAGCCAGTAAGAACATGAGGATGAAATCTGAGCATATACAAATGATCATTAATACAGACATATTTTAAATTTGACTTTTTTGCATCTATTTCCTTCATGTGTCTTATATGAATGCATGTATTAAAACACTAGCTAATATTTGGCATACATTTAAAAACACCAGAAATAATTCACGAGAAGTTTTTCATCCAATATTTATTGGAAGTCTGTTATATGCCAAATACAGAGCTGGGGTAGTTTATATTTTAATTTTTTGCAGGCAGAGTAGAGTCAACTGATTATTATTATTATTTTTTGCAAGGCTGCAGTCTGATTATCCAGAATAAAAATTAAAAATTTTCCTAAGAAACAAATCTACTCTGCTTTTGTTTGTCTCTGATAAGAAAAAAGGAATGA
>NW_012119821.1:4087714-4088313 GCF_000951035.1 Colobus angolensis palliatus | reverse complement strand
CTAAATTTAAGAGCATTTCTTTCTGTCATTAACAGAGGGAAAATTCCACTTCCTGGATTAATGATGTTGAACACTAAATTTTATTTTAACAATTCAGAATGCTTGTTTTCTAATTACTTACAACATGGAACTTCTGTGGACTTCTTGAATCATATATGAAATTTTCTGGTAATATATGTTTATCTTTCTGAATAAAATGTTCACACAATTTATCAGATTTTCAGGTTCTGTTATTGAGTCTCTCCCAAATTAAAAGCCATTTTTAAAAATTAGTACTAAGATTTTTAAAAGTTGTGTTGCATTTTTGCAACCATAATCATGAAGCGTATCTTGTTTAATCCAGTTGTTTTCTCTGACCAGTTAGCCAAAGATTTCCTCTTCCTTCGCTCTAATAGGCAGTAAGACCTGAAAGTAAAAATATGATATTTGTCAGATAAGAATGTGGAAATCTAAAAGTGAAATCAGGTAAATTTGCCAGTTTAATCTTCCAGTACTTTTCATCCTCTTAGATTTCACTTAACTGCCCACGGTTTATTTCTGGTGTCAAGAGTTCAGACTCTCCCTCCATGTACCCATATTTATACATCACCGTCTAGAAT
>NW_012119821.1:4081720-4086144 GCF_000951035.1 Colobus angolensis palliatus | reverse complement strand
GGGTTTCACTGTGTTAGCCAGGATGGTCTCGATCTCCTGACCTCGTGATCTGCCTGCCTCGGCCTCCCAAAGTGCTGGGATTACAGGCGTGAGCCAACGCGTCCGGCCAGAAATTCATTTCTTAATAAACTTTGGCAAAGGTGAGAGTACAAGATATCCCACCCAGCATATACATATACTCTGCAAACTTACGTAGGCTGTGAAACAGTATGTATAATATATACAAAGACAGTCTTTTGTTTTCTTTACCAAGTCACTCCTCCTCCCCCTTTAGTTATAAGAAAAAAAAAAGGATATACTGAAAATCATATATTCTAAGCAACTTACAAATTCACCAGCGTCCTTACAAAAACTAAAAATCAGTTCATATTTCATGCTTCCAGAGAACATCCAATTAATCACACAAACAAAAGGATTTTTAATGTGCCCGTCATAACATTGCAACTAGCACCTGCTTGCTCCTAAGTTCCCTGAATACTCTTCACAAATGTCAGTTGTGTCTTAGAATTGGCCTTAGCTTAAATTATATTTTCATAATAAAAAATAGTGTAATCAGCCCAGTGTGTGCTTTGTGTGTCTTTTATTTGCACTGGCAGCAGTAAATACAGTAAATATATATCTACAGTGGGCCTTTTAACAGTGGAGAAAAAAATATATTCATTAATATATATACAGTTTCAACATAATTTATTTCTCTTCTTCTTACAAAATGAAACTCTGCCAACACTCGGGGTTTTATCCACATTTTACTTCTGGAGTTTCTTCACAGTCTCAGGGAATATGATCAGGTTAATGATTTGACATCATGAATCGTAGTCATTGCAATCCCCAGAAATATGACCATTTACCAGCATCTGACTATTGCTTTTTCATTCGAAAACGTAAATGTATAAATTTAGGACAAAATGGGCTTGACCTTCCAGAAACCCAGGGGGAAAATCCATTCTTCTTCCTAACACTGGTCTGAGAGGTGTTGCCTCATCAGCACTGCAGGTAGCTGGTGATTCCCAGGACTACCGCTCCCCAGCCCAACCTCCAACCAAGATTCTGGTGCAGTAGTTCTGAAGGGGCTCAATAATCTGTTTTTAGATCACTTCTCAGTGACACTTATAGGCAACAAGTTTGAGGGGCAGTTATCTAAATGCTCATCTTAATTATTCCAAGTTACCGAAGAGATCTTAGAAATGCACATGTTCCAATGCAAAGCTTGGGAGAAACTGCCTCGCTCCCACTTTCACACACGTGGACATGCGGCGGTAGCGCCCTAGGAAAGACGGTAGGACAGTGCCTGCTGGATAGGGTTAAGGTTTGTGCCACTCAGTGTCTTTCTTGCATCCATAGCTCTTGCCTGTCCCTCAAGAGCAGAAAAATTGGAAACTACATTTTCCAGGCTTCCATGACAGCAGGGCTCTAGCTAGATTTCATCAGTGTCAAGCAGTCATGCACAATTTGGAGGGATGAGAAAGGAAAGAAGAAGCCATATTTCTCCAGCAGCAGCAGATTCTGGCAGGTATGTAACAGGGGCAGATGGGTCACATAGGGGCTTGTCAGCAACTTTCAGGGTCTGAAGATACCAAGGACATCTGATGGTAGCTTTCCTGAGAATTCCTAAAAGCAATCTTTCTAATCTATGCCCCTTTCCCTCCCCTGTCCTTGCAATGGTTGTGTAAGCCTCTTCTCGGTGTTAATTCTCTTCCTCCCTGAATGTGAAGTGGCTTCTGTTTTCTTGGCATGACCATATTTCTCACAGTTACAGCATTATCCTGCAGACCCTCTTGGAGCTGCAGGTATTAACCTAGCCATTTGCACTCTGAGCCCATGAGAATTACAACCCAGAAAAGACAGAATCTCCTAGAAAATGCTTAATAAAAATCCACAAATCCCACAGCTCCTGTGGGAAAGCATGCAGTGAATCTACTCATTGTGAATTCACAGGCTCCCTGGTTTCAGTCACAAGAGCAAAGGTGCCAAATCTCTTGTACAGGGGTCTGATTGTTTTCCTGATTTACAAATTTTTAAGAAAATTAGCTAACTCTATCCTAGTGCAAAGTAGACTCTAACATTATGCCTCATCCCCCACACCTCACACTTCAAAGTTCTCTCATGTACGAGTCTGGGAACACTTCAAGGAAAAGTTTTACTCAAACACTGGAAATCTGAGTGTTTCCAAATAGCAAATTATTCAAGGGCTCAGGAAAAAATTTATTTGGCACCAGTTAACTGTAGAAACGCTACATGATGACAGATAGAAATGTTTGATTTTTTGTCTTTCATTGGTTATAGTTAATACGTTTTATATTTTCAAAAGCAAACCACAGTTTCCAAAGATAGGTAAAGGATCTTGAAAGATAAAATGATTTAGATCAGCTCTAACAGTGATCACCTTTCTGTGATGATAAAAAATGTTCTGGCCGGGCGCGGTGGCTCAAGCCTGTAATCCCAGCACTTTGGGAGGCCGAGACGGGCGGATCACGAGGTCAGGAGATCGAGACCATCCTGGCGAACACGGTGAAACCCTGTCTCTACTAAAAAATACAAAAAACTAGCCGGGCGAGGTGGCGGCGCCTGTAGTCCCAGCTACTGGGGAGGCTGAGGCAGGAGAATGGCGTAAAACCCGGGAGGCAGAGCTTGCAGTGAGCTGAGATCCGGCCACTGCACTCCAGTCCGGGCGACAGAGCGAGACTCCGCCTCAAAAAAAAAGAAAAAAAAAAAAAAGAAATATATTTGTATAAAAATGTAATATAATCTATCCATTATCCATGTTGGATTAGAGGATCCATGTTGGATTAGAGGATATTTTATTGTTCCCAATATGCTTGCATTCACAAACACACACACACACATTGTTTTTCATAACTATGTGACATTCCTAAGTATGCATTTTTTGGTAGCCAATTGGACCATTCTTCCCTTCTATAATCTTATGTTATTTATAATTTTTCCTCTATTATGAACAATACCATAATAAGCATTCTTTTATGTAAGTTCTTGTGTATACTTTAAATTTTAACAGATTGTAAAATTTCCCTCTACAATGACTACACAATTCATACTCACTATTGCCTCCCCCGATATTATCAAGGTTTTTTTATTTTTGGCAATCTGATGATTCAAAAAAGGAATCTTATTTTAATTTATATCTCCCTATTACTATTGAGGTTAAGCAGCTTTTCATATTTCTGCTGAATTTTATCTTTTGTGAATTGACCATTTATATCATTCATATAATTTTTTAAGATCAGAAAAACACACTAATACAGCAAAACCAGGGCTGAATTTTTTAAAGATTAGGGTGCCTTGTACGTCAACATCCATACGTAATTATTAAATGAATGAATAAACCAGCCACCATCATATAAATCTCTCTCTCTAAAAAATAAGGATTGAGTCCATTTCATTCTAAACCCAAGTTGTAGATTTCAGAATATCAGGGGTAGACAGGTAAATGACAGGTTTATATCTATTGTGTCTTATGAAAACTACTTCTAGTGTTCTCCCTTGTTCTATTAGAAAAATAAATTTTAAAAATTCAACTAAATAAATATTGGCCGGGCATGGTGGCTCACGCCTGTAATCGCAGCACTTTGGGAGGCTGAGGTGGGTGGATCACTTAAGGTCAGGAGTTTGAGACCAGCCTGGTCAACATGGTGAAACCCTGTCTCTACTAAAAGCACAAAAAATATCTGGGCATGGTGGCACATACCTGTAGTCCCAGCTATTCAGGAGGCTGAGGAAGGATAATGGCTTGAACCAAGTGGGTGGAGGTTGCAGAGAGCCAAGATCGTGCCACTGCACTTCAGCCTGGGAAACAGAACGAGACTCAGTCTCAAAAAAAAAAAAATTCAATAAATAAATATTTATTTAGTAACCACTCAAGAAGTATTTCTGATAGAACTGTTACTCTAATTTCAAGCAATTTGTTCTCTAAGACCCCAAACTCCCTAATGTCTCCATAGCAAAATAAGAATGACATCTTATAAGTTTTTCTTAGAGACAGGGTCTCACTGTGTTTCCCAGGCTGGAGAGCAATGGTGCAATCCACTTCAACCTCCAACTCCTAGGCTCAAGTGATCCTCCCACCTCAGCCTCCTGAGTATCTGAGGAAGGATAATGGCTTGAACCAAGTGGGTGGAGGTTGCAGAGAGCCAAGATCGTGCCACCATGCTGGGCTACGTTTTTTATTATTTTGTAGAGATAGGATCTCACTAAAGTGCTCATGCTGGTCTCAAACTCCTGGCCTCAAGCAATCCTCCTGCCTCAGCCTCCCAAAGCACTGGTATTACAGGTATGAGCCACCATGACCAGAATGGCATTTTAACCGATGTACTTTTCTTTTTTTTTTTTTTGAGATGGAGTCTTGCGCTGTCGCCCGGGCTGGAGTGCAGTGGCCGGATCTCAGCTCACTGCAAGCTCCGCCTCCCGGG
>NW_012119821.1:4080168-4080600 GCF_000951035.1 Colobus angolensis palliatus | reverse complement strand
CCCTTTGGGTTCCATGTTTTCCTTGTTCTCTCCCATGCCTAGCTGGATTGCAGAGTTAAGTTTATGATTATGAAATAAAAACTAAATAACAATTGAAAAAAATAAAAAATAAAAAAATAAATCACCAGATTCAGTCACACCTGAAGCCACATCTACAGTTAGATTTTTCAGATATCCAACCCCCCCTACACAAAAAAAGGTCCTTTTAGCTTGAATCCATTTGAATTGGTTTTTTGTCACTTGCAATAGAAATAATCAGAAATAATCTACAGTTAACACATGTGGACATAGGAGCTCTTTGAAGAGTGACTCTAAATAATGTAATGTCCAAATTATTCTACTTCTCTGCTTGTTAGAGATATTGACTAAATCTGCATTTCTGGGATTGAGCAGAAATGAGGTTGATCTACATTACTTTTTTTTTTTTTTTTT
>NW_012119821.1:4077370-4079304 GCF_000951035.1 Colobus angolensis palliatus | reverse complement strand
AATTGCACAGATGCTGTATAGATCAAATGCTGTTATCCTTGTTTTATTAATGAGAAAAATGGACACATAGAAAAGCTAATGATGTTCAAGGTCTGGGACAATATCCAAGACTTTCAACTGGTAGCTCTTGCTTATATTTGATCCTGTGCATTTCCCATAGGATGCTAAAGATGAAGTGAGTAAGTAGTAGGAAACAAGAAACTGCTGACAGTGTCTGATGACACCATCCTGGATGTTTCCAGTCCTCATATAGTGGAATCTGCTTTCAGTTTACACTTTACAAGTCATTTTGCTGCTAAAGGTGTGTGGAAGCTTCCTCTCCTAGAGTAATAGCACACAGCAGACAGACACTGCCATCAATCAAGAGTCAATGCCGATCCCACCAAATGACTCAATGAAGAGACATTGGAGGCAGTGAGGAAGTCCCCAGCTTTTCTTTGTTTTTTTTCTTTTTTTTTCTGAGACGGAGTCTCACTCTGTCACCCAGGCTAGAGTGCAGTGGTGTGATCTCAGCCCACTGCAACCTCCACCTCCCAGGTTCATGCAATTCTCCTGCCTCAGCCTCCTGAGTAGCTGAGATTACAGGTGCGTGCCACCACACCCAGCTAATTTTTTTATATTTGTAGTAGAGATGGGTTTCACCATGTTGACCAGGCTGGTCTCGAACTCCTGACCTCCTGATCCGCCCCCCTCAGCCTCCCAAAGTGCTGGGATTACAGGCATGAGCCACCACACCCAGCCGTGTCCAGCTTTTCAAACAAAACATGGTAAACCATGTAGTGAAGAAGTTGGGAATCTGGATCTGGAATCAGGTGAATTTGATTTTGAATATGGGCTCTGTCACTTTTTAGCTACATATCCACCAGCATGTTATTTATTCTAATTTTCTATTTTATTCTCACCACCCACTCTGAGTAGGCTCAACCTCCCTAGGTTCTGGTATGTGGCAGGGATGAGAGAGAGCCATCTAAGCAACTGCTCAGGCTTGACACAACCTACCAGGACCCCAGAAAAATGGGCCTCTGTCATACTCCTCTCCAGCTTCCTTCCAGGTAGTGATGGCATAACAAGGCGTTACCATATGGTTTGTTACCTAACTGGACTTATATTAAAGTCAGATGAGCGAGTTGAAACCTGCACCATACCAAGAATCTCTGTAGCCTACAGGCTCAAGGTAATCCTTTGACATCTCATTCTTTGCGTTATAAACCCCTCTCAAATTCTTCTCCAGGCTTTCCTGTGAGGTGACACTAAGGGGAACACAATGTGGCTCTAATACCATTTGTACAGATTGTGCATATTTTTTCTCATTAGAATAGTATGCATTGCAGAGGGGTTCCCATTGTCAGAGTAAAGTTTTAAACATGTGAACATGTTGGAATCCTCTCCATCCTTTGCCAGTTTCTTCACAAAGCCTTGGAGATACGCATACCTTTGGTGACTGCATTCACTCATTTCACATATCCTACTTCTATTATCTAACTCTGGTATCCATTCCTTTCCATAAGGCAGTGAACTTTTCTACTAGTTAATATCCCCATTCAAAAAATCTGTCCTTTCTGAACCTTGATTTCATCATTATAAAGTGAGGGTATGGGGGAAATTACTGAAATTATGCTTAAGTGAAAAACTTTGCATTTTCCAGAGGATATCACTCCAGATTATCTAATTTTGGTTCCATGGGAACCATCTTACAAGTCTGTAAGTTGTAAATAATTGAAAGCAATACAAAATATTTCTTGTCAGGAGACATACGCTTTTTTTTCCAGTGAAGTAGAAGTTTGATTGACTTCCTTTACCCCATTATTCAAAGAACTATTTTGCTTTCATTTGCACATTCATTTTAATATTTCTGATCTACAAGTGGGTTTGTCCTTTGGACTGTCTTTTGAATCAGCTGTAACATCAGTCTGGTTCTCTCTTTGATTAATAAA
>NW_012119821.1:4076043-4076814 GCF_000951035.1 Colobus angolensis palliatus | reverse complement strand
TCTCAAAAAAAAAAAAAAAAAAGCTGTATTTCATCCTATTTTCCTAAGTGTGGATATTTTCAGTGTTTGAATTTCTGTCTAGTTTCTTCTTTTTTGAAGACTCCATTATTACTTTTTTAACTTGCCCGGTAACATCCACCAAAAAAAAAAAAAATTTAAAAAAAATCTTTATTTTAAGATTAACGATTGATGACATGCTTCATGTTTCAGGTTCTATATTACCAAAATTCCAAAGAAATGTTGCATTTTTCTCACTTTCTTTCACTCTTCAACAAACATATTCTATCTCCAAAATACCTTATATTTTAATCTTACTGATGTGAAACTTTTTCTACTAACATGATCTGCTTATCAAAGACTATGTCTGACCTATATGAGCAAATCTATTTTTAGTTTGTCAATTTAGGTATTTTGGTCATAACACCTATATATCACATATCCTACTTCCAACAGATCGAATTGCCACATGTTTAATTCAACTGAGTGTTTGAAATGTCACAAATACCCTGTCATATCATGCAGTTACTCTAATCCTACTAAATCAAATGCACTACACACATTCCATTGATTGCCTTTGTGACTAGTCATTATTATGGCCTAAAATGGTCAACTGAGAAAATCATCAATTCAAACATACCATGAAGACCATTGCCATAATAGGTATTCTGAAACCAAGGTGAGCCTAGCAAAATTTAGTATAGTTGGAAATATCAAAGAGTTGCAGCCACTGAGGCAAAGATTTTTATGTTAGTCTATTCTAGCATTGCTATA
>NW_012119821.1:4041652-4066958 GCF_000951035.1 Colobus angolensis palliatus | reverse complement strand
CCGTGTTAGCCAGGATGGTCTCGATCTCCTGACCTCGTGATCCGCCCGTCTCGGCCTCCCAAAGTGCTGGGATTACAGGCTTGAGCCACCGTGCCCTGCCCAAGCCGTTTTATAAGATTTGGTAGGTAACGGAAAGTTGCAGTCAAAAGGGGTTGTTCTCTAGCAGGCAGGGGCAGGGGACACAAGGTGCTCAGTGGGGGAGCTTTTTGAGCCAGGATGAGCCAGGAGAAGGAATGTCATCCAGGAGAAGGTAATGTCATCAGTTAAGGCAGGAACAGACCATCTGGATGTACAGTGCAGGTCACAGGGGGATATGATGGCTTAGCTTGGGCTCAGAGTCCTGACACCAGCTACTTGGGAGGCTGAGGCAGGAGAATCGCTTGAATCCGGGAGGTGGAGGGTGCTGTGAGCTGAGACAGCACCATTCCACTTTAGCCTGGGCAACAGAGTGAGACTCCATCTCAAAAGAAAAGAAAGAAAGAAATACCAGAGACTGGGTAATTTACTTTTCTAAAAAAAGAGGTTTAATTAGCTCAAGGCTCTGCAGACAATACAGAAAACACGATCCTGGGATCTGCTTGGCTCCTGGGGAAGGGTAGGTAGGGTGGTGGGATGGTAGAGTGCTCAGGAGAAGTCTTAGTGAAGGCTTATAGGAATGGTCATTGCTTTTCCCAAATGACTGACTCCACGGGTTTTGCCATTTTCAGGTGGCCTCATGTTAAGGGACAAAAATCAAAGATTATTTTCTTCTACTATCATCTTCCTCCTGGGGCATTATTTTTCCCAGCCTCACTTTAAATAGCTTGTTCATTAGATTGAGCCATTTAGAGATGTTTTAAATTTTTTTAGCCATTTTATGTCAAAACATGCCAAAATATCAATATGGGGCATGTCTGGATCTAGCATTTGGTAACACATCATATATTTTTAACATTTTTATTACTTAGTAAGAGGTAAAGATTTGGTTTTGCTCATTAGTCATCTTTTAAAAAATGTTCCACATAGTTATACTGATTTTTTATGAGAAATAACTCTTTCAACATTTCTTAATGGGGACTATTTTAGCAAATTCCATGCAATAGCATCATCTAAGCTGTTTGTAAAATTGCACCATTTCAAGGTTTGCTCTAAAAGGAAGAAAAATGTAGTAGTAAAGGCTTTGATAAAGATTAAATAACTGAATTCATTAAAATCAGCTTTTTACCTCATTATGAAGTTTGCCTTTTCCCAAAATACAGTGAGATCTATCATATACCTAATAAATGTTCAGAGCTGAGCTTAAGGCCCTGAAGTTAACAGTTCAGGCCGGGCACAGTGGCTCAAGCCTGTAATCCCAGCACTTTGGGAGGCCGAGACGGGCGGATCACGAGGTCAGGAGATCGAGACCATCCTGGCTAACACGGTGAAACCCCGTCTCTACTAAAAATACAAAAAAACTAGCCAGGTGAGGTGGCGGGCGCCTGTAGTCCCAGCTACTCGGGAGGCTGAGGCAGGAGAATGGCATGAACGGGGGGGGGGGGGGGCGCAGAGCTTGCAGTGAGCCGAGATTGTGCCACTGCACTCCAGCCTGGGGCACAGAGCAAGACTCCGTCTCAAAAAAAAAAAAAAAAAAGTTCAGAAAAGCCTGCAAAGATCCTTAATATGTATTTCCCTTCCATCTACCTTCTAATCATTTACTGCTCAAAAACTATTTCATTAATAATTACTATGAGTCAGGCCTAAGGGATATAAGCACATCTTCCAAAAACATTTGGATGTTGATTCTCAAAATCATATATCTGAGCTCTATCTCTGCCTTAATTTCTATCAAGAAAACAAAAACAAACAAACAAACGCGGGATGAAAAGAGAAGGCCTGATTCAGCCACATTTATTCACACATTCTTTCCTAGCTATGTTGTTGTTGTTGTTGTTGTTGTTGTTTGGTTTGTTTTTTTTTAAGACAGCATCTCACTCTGTCCCCAAAACTGGAGTGCAGTGACAGAACCATATAGCTCATTATAACCCCGAACTCCTGGGTTCAAGCAATCCTCCCACTCCAGCCTTCCTAGTACCTGAGACTACAGGCAAGTGCCACTACATCCAAATAGTTTATTTTATTTTTTGTAGAGACGGGGTCTCACTATGTTGCCCAGGCTGGTCTCAAACCCCTAGCCTCAAGAGATCCTCCTGCCTCAGCCTTCCAAAGATCTGGGATTACAGGTGTAAGCCACTGCACCCGGCCCACAATCATGATTTTGATTGACTTCTTATATTCCATATTCTTTTTGTTTTTTTTATACTTTTTAAGTTCTAGGGTACATATGCATAACGTGCAGGTTTGTTACATATGTATACTTGTGCCGTTTTGGTGTGCTGCACCCATCAACTCATCAGCACCCATCAATTCGTCATTTATATCAGGTATAACTCCCAATGCAATCCCTCCCCCCTTATATTCCATATTCTTAAATGTTGGTGACCTTATTAAGTACAATGTATTTTTCTCCTTCAAATATTGATTTATATTTTGAGTGTTGCATGCATAGTGTTTTCTATCTTAAGCAATTTTTCTTTTGCTGAAGTAGATCAGCTCCACTATGGTAGAAAACAGATAAATAGCTAGATAGTTGATAATTAGAGATAAAGATAGAAAAATATAACATGATTTTATTTATGAAAAGCTCCAGTCTAATGTATGAAATTGAAACACATAAATTCCAACATAAGTAACATAGACTCCCATTAGTTCTAAATAAATTGCTCCTCTGAAAGTATTAAAGTTTCCATGTTACCTAACTCTTCCAATAATAATATGTTAATCAAAGAAGTTGAATTAGCAATATTTTGGTTACTGATTTCCATAAACCATACAAACAGTTCTGGGTTTAAAAACAGCAACAGCAACAACAACAACAGTAACAACAAAAGCCTCATAGGGAGAAGCAAGTATGTCCTTTATCTTTTTAGCTGTGCTAAGCATCCTAGAGCAATGGCAACGTCTCTGCCTTTGCCTGGTGTGGATTTAGTAACAGGCAAAAATTGTGTATGGATTTACTCTGAAGACTATAAGACTCTGGGTCCCATGTAAGTCTGCCCTTCCGAGTCTGGTTCAAATTGTCTGCTTTTACCATATTCTGCTTTTTTTTTTTTTTTTTTTAGTGTATGTGTAAAGTCATTTTTGTTTGTTTGTTTGTTGTTTGTTTGCTTATTGGAAAGGATTTTACTCTGTTTCCCAGGTTAGAGTTCAGTGGCACGAAGGTGACTCACTGCAGCCTCAACTTCTTGGGGCCAAGCCATCCTTCCTCTGCAGTCTCCCAAGAAACTGGAACCACAGGCACACGCCCCCATGCCTGGCTCATTTCTGTATTTTTTGTGGAGATAGGGGTCTCATCATGTTTCCCAGGCTGGTCTCAAACTCCTGGGCTCAAGCAATCTTCCCACCTTGGCCTCCCAAAGTGCTGGGATGACAGATGTGAGCCGCTACAGCAGGACTATTCTATTCTTTCCATAGATATTTTGGGATTAATGTAACCTTCAGTTTTTATGATTTGTCACTGACTGCAGGTCATTCACATTTAAAATGTGTCTACATTGCCTCTAACGGGCCATGACTACCACGTTTTTGATGCTGAACTGTAGAAAATGGCTTAAACAGGCCGGGCGCGGTGGCTCAAGCCTGTAATCCCAGCACTTTGGGAGGCCGAGACGGGCGGATCACAAGGTCAGAAGATCGAGACCATCACTACCACGTTTTTGATGCTGAACTGTAGAAAATGGCTTAAACAGGCCGGGCGCGGTGGCTCAAGCCTGTAATCACAGCACTTTGGGAGGCCGAGACGGGCGGATCACAAGGTCAGCGGAGGTTGCAGTGAGCTGAGATCCAGCCACTGCACTCCAGCCTGGGCGACAGAGCAAGACTCCGTCTCAAAAAAAAAAAAAAAAAAAAATGGCTTAAACAATAACTCAGAATGTCTGATCTTAACATAATCAGAACTTTGCTGGATCACAGGTGGTTATATTTGCCTGCAGCTCAATTGGTCTGAATACAATGTAATATTGTATATTCATAAGAATGCAAGTAGTGATAACTGCATTTTCAGTGAAGTTTAATAAATGTTTTATAGTTTACTTAGTACATAATGCATGTTATTTGCTGCAAGTAAATAGCTAATAAGTTTTTATCTAACAGGTGTTTTAGAAAAAGATAACCCAAAACATGATTCCTCTCTCATAATAAAAAGATGAACATGCTTTTGTGTGTGTGTATGGTTTATTGCACTGAACTTCTGTGAGTAAAATGTTAGACCTAGAAAATGTGCATTGTGGTGTACTCCCAGTTCTTGCATGTTTGGTTGCAAGTGTTTGAACTTCCAACTTATGCGAAATCAAAAGTAACTGAGACTCAGGCAAACTGTAATTTTATCTCTGAGATTTCCTGATAAGGTAGTACATGGAAGATAATCAAGTTATGCTTGAAAGACTCAGGACGGGTGAAAAACAAGGGTAGGGACGGCAAAGCCATGGTGTACCAATCGTCATTAGACCTTCTCTTTCCTTCTAATCAGAACCACCACTCAAAGCCATTTATAACATGCCTGCAGGTAGTCTCTACCGACTGACCAAACGTGGCACTCAAAATGAAACCTATTTGCCACCCTGCCTAATCGCATTTAATGATGTAATTATTCCACAAAAGACTGGAGGATCAGAAGAGGAAAGGTCGTGTTATCAGGAGACGTAAACAGGACAGGTGCTACGGCTCATGCCTGTAATTCCAACAATTTAGTAGGCCACGATGGGCAGATGGCTTGAGCTCAGAAATTCGAGACCAGCCTGGGCAACATGGCGAAAGCCCATCTACAAAATATACAAAAGTTGGCCAGGTGTGGTGGTGCACACCTGTAGTCCCAGCTACTCAGGAGGCTGAGATTGCAGGATTGGTTGATCCCAGGAGTTTGAGGCTGCAGTGAGCTATTATTGCACCACTGCCCTCCAGCCCAGAGCAAGACCCTGTCTAAAAAAGAAAAAAAAAAAAAAAGTGTCTTCCATCCCACTTTTGGGGACTTACATTTTTGGAGGCTGGCATTTTATTTATTTATTTATTTTGAGATGGAGTTTTGCTCTTGTTGCCCAGGCTGGAGTGCAATGGCGTGATCTCGGCTAAACGCAACCTCTGCCTCCCAAGTCCAAGCAATTCTCTTGCCTCAGCCTCCCGAGTAGCTGGGATTACAGGCATGAGCTACCATGTCCAGCTAATTTTGTATTTTTAGTAGAGACGGGATTGCTCCATGTTGGTCAGGCTGGTCTTGAACTCCCCACCTCAGGTGATCCACCCACCTCAGCCTCCCAAAGTCCTGGGATTATAGGCGTGAGCTACCGCGCCCGGCGAGGCTGGCATTTTAAAGGCCTGGAGAAGTCCTGCAATAAGGAAGTTTATTTTCCTTAGTTAACCCAGCATTTCTTATTTATTTTAAAAAATAAAAAATAAAAAAATCCTTTAAAACATACTTTGCACAACACTTAGAATCTCCTGTCCTACTCATTTGAGGCCAGTCTGTACACGCAGCTCCTCTGTGGGGTGGTTTTAGAATGAGAATACCACGGTATGCTCTTTTCCTCCCACGTTCAACAAGGAGTTCCCTAGAACTCCCAAAGTTCTCCTGAGATTTTTGCATATAAAAGCAAGTGTCCAGAAGCTGAGCAGCAGCTAGCAGGCACTATACAGCAGCAGCCACACAGCCTCAGCCGATTGACTTCCTGCCCCGTGAGTACAGAGGAGCTCTTTGTGCTGAGTTGTTACGTACATGGCATATATTTGACTTATTCTGAATATTCAAGTGACTGTGTTTGTTTTTGAATTGTCAATCAAATATGTTAAAATTATATTCAAATATGCCAAAGCCATAATAATCTAAATGAAATCAGATAAATTGCAAGTTGAATAAGTGAAAATTAAAGAATAATTAAATCATACTTTTCTGCCTGTTAAAGATCTCAAAGTTCTAATCCTCTCTTTGTACAGGTAAGAAAATGAAGGACCAAAGAAATGAAATAACTGTCCGAAGAAATTGATTTGATTGTTTTTAAGGACCAAGAATAATGCAAACTTGATGACGACAAATTATTAGCACACAGAAAGAATTTTCGATACATTAAATATTAGATTAAAGGGGCATTGACTTTGGCAAAGATCTTTAAATGATTGCTTATATGGGTTAAACAACTCTCCTTAACATATATTTATTGTAATTACATCTTATCTCTTTGCATTCTCTTTATCTCTCTCCCTAAGAGAGATACATACATGTATAGGTATGTAAAATCTAGGTACACATATACCTGCAAAGATAGGCCTTTGGATGTTCAGCACCTTAATATCTTTTCATATAACCTGTAAGTTATCATATAACCTATCCTATGCCTCTCCCATGGAATACATATGTTCACCCAGATGATGGGTATGCTTTATGATAATAGAATTATAGAATGATTAGCTAGATAGATTTGTCAATTATAAATAATAATGCTCAGAAATTATTTAAACCTTTCTTAAATTTCAACTGTTACATGGGTTCTTGCTTTTATAATTTTCACACAGTTATAAAATCCCCAGTATTGCCTGTGAAAATATCAAGGCTGTGACCTCACTGCAACAGTAACACAGAAGCTACAACAGCAGGTTGCAAAGCAGACCTTATCTTTAGTTTTTACACATTTCATTCAAACCTATGGTTGTTCTGGGTTGGAGAGTGAAAAGGCATCAGAAGGTCAGGTTTTCAACGATCAAACTTTCTATTGTTCTTTGAATCAGAGATTGTATGTGAGCGTAGAGCTTTGCATAAGAATTAGTCCTCTTCCTCGTACCAAGTCAGCTATTTTCAGCTCAGCCTAGCAATCTTCGATTTCTTGGTTTGTAACTATGGCAATAAGATTAAATGGCATTCAGTAAAATTCATTTTACAAATTAGCTTGGGAGGGTGTCCATGACTGTGATGAAGGAGCAATACAGAAATACTTGGAATCGAGAGGGAAATTAAATCGGGTTTTGTAATATTCTTCAAAATAATCCTCAAAATCGTCTACTGCCAGATGGCAGTTTGTGAGTGATGTATAGAGACTTGAAATAAAAACAATCAGATAACGGCTTGATAGATTCCTTGGCTCTGCATAAGCCACCACACCTCTCCACTTGCCTCCCGCCATCCTACAATGTCCTTTGTCTGGGAGTGCCTGAGTGTCTGTAGCCTTGCCAGAGTCTTTGATCTGGGAGTTTTTACACTAAATAACAGTCAAATCAATTTCAAACACCTTCATTACAGTACACAGCTCATTATGTTCTAGAGAAATGTTTAGCTCCAAGCCCCAGGCCACATTATAATGAGCACAGGAGTGCACACTAGTGTACACACTCTACAGTACAGCTCCGGATTTCCAGACGATGGGGAGATCACCACAGCTCTAAGTAAAAAGCAGGCATTTGTTTGCAGCCTTTAAAGGTGGTTCCTAAAGTTTTAAACCACTTGCCATAAAACATAGTTTTAATCTTGTTACGCTGTTAATGTTTTTCCTTTTCATCTACAGCCTTTTTCAAAAGAAAAATGCATATGCAGACATAGGAAAGAAGAAGGTAGATAAATATTTTTTTCAAATTCTTAATGAGTGAGTGTGTGTGTGTGTGAGTGTGTGTGTGTGTGTGTGTGTGTGTGTGTGTAGATCACGTCTTTTAAATAATAGATATAAAAGAATTACTGTACTTAAAAACTTTTGGGGCAGATTTCCATTATTTCCATTGTTGGTTCAGGCAGAAACTCAAGTGCCTCATTAAGGCCATAGTTTTATTTATATTTGCTTTGCCCTGCTTACTTTGGGAAGGCAGGAAAATGAACAGAACCTCTCATGATCCCATTCTGCTCTCTAATCTTTTTGCTCTTTCAATGTCCAAGTGACCATCCCTGAAATTTTTGACATTACACTTGAAATAAATGTGACACAATGTTAGCTGCCAGTGTTTTTTTCTCTCTGATTTAATTATAAATTATTGCTAAAAGCCAGTAATAGGGAAATTAGTTCACTGCACACATAAGACATTATCAAAATTACTTGTGTTTCTCTGTTATTAGAAATATAAGCTAGTGGAGTAGAAATCCTTTTTGCTGTCACAATTGATTATCATAAACTAATTGTTTATTACTCTAGATGGAAACAAGTGTATACTGGCATATAATAATCATAACTTGTTTTTCTTGCCATCAAGGCATAGCCTGCTTGGTATCTGAGAAAACACTAGTATAGCAGAGGAATTGCAATGCTTTTTTTTTTTAATGAAAGCATTGTTACAAAGATAAAACAGATTTTTTTATGCCACATAAGAGAGTGACAACAATTTTCTGACCTTGAAACTCTACTTGAGAACAGGATTCAGCAGTATTTTTAGTTAGCCATGAATATCTTAGAGGTATCTCTGGGAAGAAAATACTCCTTATGTAAAAGAAGCATTTGAACCATCAGTTATAATGCAGTAGGGCAGCCAAGGTCTGGCACAAGGGCCTAGATTACTAAAAACAATATGCTATCTGAATAATCCAGGGTCGGCAAATGGAGATGAAACAGGCCAAAGGGAAATCTGAAATCAAGACTTGTCCTTCAGTGCATGTCATTAGAAGCCTTGGTTTCAAGTGGCAGAGGTGATACTGTCTGGAGAACAGAGAAAGTTCACCACTCATTAAGGATGCTGCTCCAAATTGGTCTATGCAGATTAGCTGGACCCATGACTTATTCTGAAATGTGGAAATTAAATACAAAATGCCAACTAACGCCCACAGTAGGAAAGAATTAGGAGGTTCATGAAACATCCTGTGCATTAAGTAAACAAAGAAAGAAAGAAATTCAGAATTATGGACAAATTTTGTCTTAGAAACAGATTTATCTTATAAAGTTATCTAGTATGTTTATAAGGTAAGGATTTGCCTATAGAATAACAATTGAGTCACTAAAATTTATTTCATACCTGATATTTTCAGGTAGGCATAAATGAAGAATACATATACTGCAATTTCAAAGACTAAATGTTACTTTGTTTAAATTGGCTGTTTTATGCCTTAGCTTAAATGTTTTTACGAATGAACAATTGAATTGCTTTGAATCAGTATAAAATAAAATACATGTTGAAATGCACACGTGGACTTGTGTTTTAAACAGGCATTAATGGTCTATAAACAGAGAACAAATCATTATATAACAAAGCAATAAGTAAGGTGAATTTTTAAAAGAAAAGAAAGAAAAATTAGTACTGTAGAACACATATACACAGAAAGCTAGATAAGTAAAGATTCCTCTGTAATTATTGAATGTTATTATGAATCAAATAAGAAATTGGTATTCCTGCTTCATTAGCTGGTAGCATCTGCTCATTAGACAACAGAAATGTTTGTAGTTTGGAAAGAAAAAGCAGACTTTCCAAATAAGTATCAAAATGAGCCGCCTGTTACATATCTAACCTTTTACACAGCTTTAGAATTCTATAAGCAGGAGAAAATTGCAAATAGGTCTTACCCTGGTACATTGCTGGTGAGAATGTAAAATGGTACAACCACTTTGGAAAACAGCCTGGGGCTTCCTAAAAATATTTAACATAATGTTAAACATACAACCCCACAATCCCACTATTAGATCAATATCAAAGAGAAATGAAAATACATGTCCACACAAAAACATACATGAATTATTCACAACATCATTATTCATAAGACTCAAAAAGTGGGAATGACCCAAATGTCAATCAAAAGATGAAAGGGTACATAAAATGTGTTATATTCACACAATAGAATAGTATTTGGCAATACAAAGAAATGAAGTGCTGCTACAACATGGATGAACCTTGAAAACATTATTCTATGTGGAAGAAACCAGTCATAAAAGATCACATTACCGCGTGGCCGGGTGCGGTGGTTCAAGCCTGTAATCCCAGCACTTTGGGAGGCCAAGACAGGTGGATCACGAGGTCAGGAGATCGAGACCATCCTGGCTAACACGGTGAAACCCCGTCTCTACTAAAAAATACAAAAAACTAGCCGGGCGAGGTGGCGGGCGCCTGTAGTCCCAGCTACTCGGGAGGCTGAGGCAGGAGAATGGCAGGAACCCGGGAGGCGGAGCTTGCAGTGAGCTGAGATCCGGCCACTGCACTCCAGCCTGGGCGACAGAGCGAGACTCCGTCTCAAAAAAAAAAAAAAAAAAAAAAAGATCACATTACCGCATGCTTCTGTATGAAAGATCCAATAGACAAACCTATGGAGACAGAAGGTAGATTCGTGGCTGCTTAGGGCTGGTGGTGTAGTGGGGAGAATGGGGAGTGTCAGCAAATGGGCACTGGGCTTCCTTTTGGAGTGATGAAAATGTTCTGAAATTGATTATGGTAATGGTTGAACAAATCCATAAATATACTAAAAACCACTGGGTCCACTGAGTCCCATACTTTAAATGGATGAATTTTATGGTATGTAAATTACATCTCAATAAAGCTGTTTTTTTAAAAAAGACATATTTCAGCCAGCTCAGGAATAGGATGTTTAAGTTAGCCAGGAAGCTGCTGCCGAAAAGAAGCAAGAAGATTCAAATAAAAGCCCAATTTTCACCCCTGGTTGCTTTCCTCTCTTAAGTATTTCTTTTGTTAGCAATAGAGCTGGTTAACCTCTATGTTCTCTCTTTCTCTATCTCTCTTTATGTTAGAAAACAATACTCAGACGAAAACCCAGGGTTTACTGGAATAGGGAATATCAATAGCTGGTGAAAATGTTAGCTGTTCTTTATTTTTTAATTTGTGAATGTCCTGACTATGTCACACAAAGCCCACCTCTGGTGGAAGAGGAATGTCTACTTGTAACAGGAACCTGTGGATAAGGTTTACTCTCCCTTCTGTTCGGAGCAAGGAGAACAATGCACAAACTGAGTCATTACTTAGCTGACAATAGAGCAGATCAGAAAGAGCCGATGCTTATCTGTGGCTGAGAAGACTCAACCATAGTTCTCCTTACCTAAGCAATTTTAAACCCCTTTGGACTTTTTTAATCAGTAAGAAAGGAAGCTCTCCTGTTAAATCGAGGGAGTAACATTTCTAGTATGACTGAATACCACATGGTCAGAATTTCCATCTGTCTTTGAAAAAAGATAGGCGTAATCTGTTCCTGGCTGCAGTGGGAAAGAAGTTTTTTGTTTTTTGTTGTACTGTGTTGTTGTTTGTGTGTCTGTTTTTTTTTTTTTTAATTCTTCCCTCATGGGACAAACCTCATCCATTCCATGCATAGAAATGTTTCCCAGGAAACTTCCTCTCAGAGCTAGGAGATGCATAGAGAGATGCAAACTGAGACCTTGGGGGAATGTTAATGAAGAGCGTGAATGTCTCTGCCTTGTTGTGGGACTTGCACATTGACAATGGCCAGGAATATCACTTAACAGGAGTGCAGCGCTGGCACTTGACTAGAAGAGTTGAACACTGCTTTATCATTTGGGCCAAGAAATGTCTGTTCTTACCTGTGAACATGAAGATTTCAGGCTATCTCTTCCCACTCTTTTTGCCTGAGAGTCATATAAATCTTGATTCTCTCTTTCCAACTAACCTACAGTAAAGGAAATTCCACGACCCCTCTTCTGTACCCACCCTACCTATCCACTTCTAAGAGTTTTGATGCCTGGTTTAAAAAATTAAGGTCAGATATCAAATAGTCATTGTCATCTGGTTCATCAGAGCTCCTTGAGTGAATCTTTTAAAAATTAAGGATTAATTTTTAAGGATTAATTTTATTAACACACAGGTATTTTTATTTGCTGTGAAATTCTGATTATAATTGATATTTAGGGTTCTCTTTTTCCCTGAAGAAAAAGAAATCTTCTAAGATGTCTGAAAAACCTAGATAATATTTTTATCAATATTTTCTAATACTGAGTGAGAATGATATTATTTGACATTTGGGTAGCCATTCACAAAGCATCCTCATATTCTTGTCTCATCGGAGACCACCAACAGTTATTATAGGTCCAAAGATGTAGTTGTTTTATATATAAAGAAGGAGTCTAGAGAAAGCAAAATGTTCATCTAAAGACCCAAAAGCAGTAACAGGAAAAGCCAAGACCATAACCCATGTCTCTAAAACCAATCTGCCTCATGCAGTGAATAAACATCAAACCTAATCCTCCCCTAAATGAAGCCTTGAGTCCCTCTCTCAAGGGTAAAATCAGCTCTGTGTTAGACAAAAACTACATCAACAATTTAGTAAATAAGATTTGTTCATTTGTAAAGTTGTCAAGAATAAACGTTGGAATTAAGAAAGAATAAAAACATGATGTTCACCAAGGACTAGAGGGTCACCTGTAAAGAAGGCTCATTAGACTGGTTTCTCTGTCCATGGTCAGACACATGATCAAGGTGCGCAGATAAAATATACCACGTCTCCCATAAAGCCTCCATAATTCTGCAGTCAGAAGTAATGTCTCCTCCCATGAACTCTACACATCCTTTCCTTATTTGACATGCTGCTCATTCCAAAGGAAAGCTGCATTCTAAGACTACGTATCTTGGAAAGAGCTTTGGATTTGGAGCAAGAGAACTAGAGTTTCAGCTCTGATCTTGGGCAAGTCACTTAACCTTGCTACATTTCTGAAAGAAAAGATAGATATAACAGGGTTGGTATAAGGTTTAAATTTGCTAAAACTTTCAAAACAGTTGGCAAATAGTAAGTAATCAATAAGTATTAGCTATTATTTTTATTAATCTAACATACCCATTTTATACACAACAAACAGGCATGGACAAAAGAAAACGCTTACACAAAGGCAAAAGTATATAAATAATAATAATACCCAACTAGCAGGACTATTGTGAGGGTTAAGTGTATGTGACTTGTGCCTTACAAAATGAAAGTAATTTGTGTACATAGGCTAATATACCATTTGGATTGAATGACCTTGAAGGTAAGAGCAGTATCTTTTATTTTGTCCCTTGCCCAGAGCCTTGAAGAGGACTTTTACAGAGTCAATGCTAAATAAGTGTTAACTGAATTAATTCCACATACATCAGGACAGCAGACATTTTTTCCCAAGGTTACAGATGATCTAATTTGTTAATTTTTTTTTTTTTTTTTTTTTTTGAGACGGACTCTCGCTCTGTTGCCCAGGCTGGAGTGCAGTGGCCGGATCTCAGCTCACTGCAAGCTCCGCCTCCTGGGTTCCCTCCATTCTCCTGCCTCAGCCTCCCGAGTAGCTGGGACTACAGGCGCCTGCCACTGCGCCAGGCTACTTTTTTGTATTTTATTTTTAGTAGAGACGGGGTTTCACCATGGTCTCGATCTCCTGACCTTGTGATCCGCCAGCCTCGGCCTCCCAAAGTGCTGGGATTACAGGCGTGAGCCACCGCGCCTGGCCTAATTTATTAATTTTTAAAAATCGGTCCTTCTCCAGATTCAGCTTGGACCTTCTTTTTCATTATAATATCAACAAAACACCATTGATTCTTGATTCAGTAACCTGACTACCCTGCCCTCTGGTGTAGAAAACTCTTGGACCAGTTTGAGCACATGAGCTGCTAAGAAAATTTTTTTTCTGCTGAGCACGGTGGCTCACACTTGTAATTCCAGCACTTTTGGAGGCCAAGGTGGGTGGATCACCAGGTCAGAAGTTCAAGAGCAGCCTGGCCAACACAGTGACACCCTGTCTTTACTAAAAACAAAAAAAAAAATTGGCATGGTGGTGGGTGCCTGTAATCCTAGCTACTTGGGAGTCTCAGACAGGAGAACCACTTAAACCCAAGAGGCAGAGGTTGCAGTCAGCCAAGATCACACCACGGCATTCCAGCCTGGGCAACAGAGCTAGACTCCATCTCAAAAAAAAAAAAAAAAAGAAAGAAAGAAAATTGTTTTTCTACTATCAGTTGGTTCTAACCATCTAATACTCAAGCATTCATTCGGTGCAGTATGAGTTTCTTTTCCCAGAAGTTCATTTCCATCAAGAATATGTGGCCAAAGTTAGGACAAGGTGAAACTCCTCAGCCATAAAAACCATTCTGAATTACAGGCCTTCTATGCTTGCAACATACCAATTTCTTCCAAAATCCATGGCTCGTCTCCTTTATTTGTTTGCTAGCCAACACATTTTACCTGTTCATGATAGTTCTCGGTTGAAAGTTTTCTAGTTGGCCTTGCTAGGAAAAGGGGATGCGCAGGCTCCAGTGGATTCCTCAGGAGGTCTCCAGTACACATTTGCTCAGAAGGGTCTTTGCTGGTGATATCTATTAGGGGAGACACAAAAACAGAAAGGCTTGGGAAATGTAACAGGTGTTTTGCTTCTTGAGATGGGTTCTGATAGTAGAATCAAAAGCCATGGTCAGAAAGGTGTGGGTGAACTGACATTGCTCTTTCTTTCCTTTAAGTTGATGCTTGTCCCCTTTTGCATATTTGGATAAAGATGAAAATTTATCTTAAAACTCCTTTGAAAGCCATAATTTTGTCCAGGAGTAAAGTCAACTCCAGGATACCTATACTGAGTATTCTAGACATTTCAGACTCAATGTTCTTTGTGGTCGAGAATGAAATTTTAGATTTTTACTGCATCGTGCTTTTTCATCATCGGAGCTGCCTCAGCATCTTAAAGTAATGGTCTTTCACAATTTAAACAATGGATCCAACACCTTAGAAAGTTCAATTAGAATTTGAATACTTTTGCCAGGCACGGTGGCTCACGCCTGTAATCCCAGCACTTTGGGAGGCTGAGGCAGGTGGATCACCTGAGGTCGGGAGTTCAAGACCAGCCTGACCAACATGGAGAAACCCCATATCTACTAAAAATACAAAATTAGCTGGGGTGGTGGTGTATGCCTCTAATCCCAGCTACTCGGGAGGCTGAGGCAGGAGAATCGCTTGAACCTGGGAGGCAGAGGTTGTGGTGAGCTGAGATGGCACCATCACACTCCAGCCTGGGCAAAAAGAGCGAAACTCCATCTCAAAAAGAAAAAAAGAATTTGGATACTTATGAGTAAACTGGGAATATGACTTTGAGTTATTGGAAGAAGTTAGAAACATTAATTCAATGTTCTGATAAAAAAAAAAAGCACTATTTCCTAAGTTTCACACTCTAGTCTCTCTTAAAAATGAGTCTAGGAGCACAGTGCCAAATTACGGGCATCCAAGGACACTCTGGCTAGACAAAAAGGAAGAAAACTAGGTGAGCAATGAACCTTATTAGCATGTGTCCTCTCAGGCTGATGACTGTCATTAGGCTGCTGGAGAATGACATCATTTTCTCTAAGAGGCAGTCAGCTCGAAAATGTCAACTATCTCCATGAATTAATTCTTGCAGCTGCTTTATGTTGCCTTCTGCTCCTTGCCAAAAGAAATGGACATATTTCATTTCTGGGATCTGTCAGACATGTTGCTGTTTTAAATACTACATTTTAAGCCCAGTCCAATCTGAACATACTTTGTTTTGGGAAGCCTGTCGAAAAAAACATTGGCTTCAATAAAGTAAAAGTTCAAGGTGCAAAACTCTGGTATCTCTTTTTTGGCACAAATTGCTTTCATTTTATAATGTTATTATAATGTCATTTTTTTCTCAAAGACTTCTATAATATGAGGTTGTAGGAACACTTATACTACCCTGGTGTTGCTATAAAATAGTGATAGAAGGAAGTAAAGATAGGAGTACAAAGAAGAGTGGTGGATTTGAGGGGACAGTTATAACTGCAAACACCACTCAGTCAAAAATTCTTGCCTCTCAATGCAGTTCTTTTTCACTTCATCAGACACATAAGAAAAAATAGGGTCATTTGTTAATGTATTCAATGATCATTATTGCATGTCTGTATTTGCGCACATTCTGCACTGGGCACTAGGAAAGCAAAATGAATTAGATACTTCCCACCTGTAAGAGAGCCCCAAGTTTAGTGGGGGTTTGAGACATGTCAAGGGAAATATTAAATTAGCTTGAAAATTCCATGAGAGAAAGAGACTCAGATATTTCTGAGAATGAATTTTTTAAAAAGATTATGTGTGTTTACATACACACCCACACAATCCTGCACATAGAGGTGAGTGAGAAGATGGAAAAGAAAGGCAGAAAGCCGTCTCAAGAAAATAACTACAAGCTGGGTGCAATGGCTCATACCTGTAATCCCAGCACTTTAGAAGGCTGACGCAGGAGTAAGGCCTGAGCCTAAGAGCTCGAGACTAGCCTCAGCAACACAGTGAGACCTCGTCTCTACCAAAAATTAGCCAAGTGTGGTGGTGCACGCCTGTAGTCCCAGCTATTCAGGAGGTTGAGGCGGGAGGATCTCTTGAGCCCAGGAATTTGAGACTGTAGTGAGCTATGATCATGGCACTGTACTCCAGCTTGGGCAACAGAGCAAGACCCTCTCTCACATAGATAAATAAGTAAATACATACGTATCAGGAATAACTTTTATAGGTCACTAAAGCACTGGCCATGATATCAGAAGCTCTAGAAGGAGCTTGGCAATCCCTTGAAATAGCTTTCTTGTTTTCTGTCTAATGTCTAGAATACTTTAAACTGAAAACAAACACAGTACTTTTAAGCCTACTGCTAGACTTGAAAACTGGGAGATGTAAACCATTGATCTAAATAAACACAAAGATGTGTAATGGACAGATACTACATTGTCTTTCTGACAGTAAGTTTGAAGGGAGGTGATTGTATTATAAAAGCATAATGCCTAAGTGATAGTAAATGAGCAAAACTGAGGGCTAGAGAAAGAATATGCTTCCTTTCATGGTTTTATTTTAAATTGAGTTTTAATTTACATGCAGTGAAATGCACAGATCTTAAATGTTACAGTTTGATGTTTTTCTGAACGCAAACACTCATACAGCACACACTGCTGTCAAGTCACAAAACATTTCCATCATCCCATAAAGCTTCCTCCAGCCCTTTCCAGTCAATCTCCATGGCCCTCCTGGCCAAAGGCCATCACTGTACTACTGATATTTGTCACCATAGATTAGCATTGCCTATGTCCTTCAATTTTATATAAATACAAATATTCTATAGGCACTCTTGCTTCTGACATCTTTCATGCAGCACAATATATCCTGTCTTTTGAAGACCAGTGATTGGTTTCCTTTTATTATTGAGTAGTATTCCATTGTATGAATATACCATAGCCTGTTTATCCAGATTATGTTGATGGACATCTCAGTTATTTGTAGTTTTCAAACTTGCTATTATGAACAAAGCTACTGTGAACATTCTTGTACAAGTGTTTTTGTAGATATATGTGTTCATTTCTATTGAGTAAATACCGAAAAATGGAATCGCTGGGTTGTAAGGTAAATATGGGTTTGACTTTTTCAGGGGGAATTAATCATGAAAGTAGGAGAATTTTGAAATTCAAATTTTCAGGATGAAACCGAGAAGAAAATAATGGACACGCAGCCTATGGAAGGAGGATAAGTAGAAGAAGGGGATAGAGAAGTGCCTGTGGACTTTGGAAAGGGAAACAGTCAATACAAATCATAAGGTGCACAGAGGGTTTCTGTTTAGCATCCAGCTTCTGGGACATTGCCAAAGTCTGCGATATTGTTAGCAGAGTCTACAGAGTCTGAAATAATTACTGGAACTTCTGAAAGTGTTACTAAGCTTTTCAGAAAATGACATTGTTTCTGGGAAGCCTAAGAACATACAAGAATAAAATCCTACCTATTGTCCAAGAGTCTGTATCCTGCAGACCTGATTTGGTAGAAAAGATATCCAGCTGGACACTGGATGCTGGTCCAACCACTGTCATCAGACATCATTTCCATTGCATCTTGAGAACAGGATCTGAATTAGAACAGGTCTTTCTCTGGTTGGATCTAGGTTCAACCACTTTGATGGTATAAGCCATCTCTCTGGCTGCCATTTGCACACTTAGGTCTATACCTAAGAGCTTTGAGGTAAGGGATGTAGATAAAATGGATCAGCTTACTAGCTGGAAGTTCATACCATTCAAATACTATCAGTTTTCCTTCTATTTTTGCCAAAGCCAACTTTAAGTTTTTAACTTAAATTTTTTCAGTGGGTTGAGCTTCATATGTATTACCTTTGATCATCAGAAAGGAAAATGAGATTTGAGTACAGTGGGCATACCTGTAGTCCCAGTTACTGGGAAGGCTGAAGCAAAAAGATCTCTTGATCCCAGAATTTTAAGGCTGTGCATATAATCACATTGGTGAATAGCCACTGCACTCCAGCCTGGCCAATAGAGCAAGACCCCATCTCTTTTTAAAAAGGGTGGAGAAATGAAAGGTTGTTGAATAATCCCATCTACTTTGTTTTTGCCAACCCAACATGTGTTTCATAATTCAGAACTGACAGCTGAAGTTGGGTGTGGTGGTTCATGCCTGCAATCCCAGCATTTTGGGAGGCCAAGGCGGGTGGATCACTTGAGGCCAGGAGTTTAAAACCAGCCTGGCCAACATGGTAAAACCCTGTCTCTACTAGAAATACAAAAATTAGCTGGGTGTGGTGGCCCACACCTGTAGTCCCAGCTACTAGGAGAATGAAGCACAATAATCGCTTGAACCCGGGAGGCAGAGCTGAGGCGAGATCATGCCATTGCACTCCAGCCTGGGTAAGACTCTGTCACACAAAAAAAAGAATTGGTAATTGAGATTTCTAGCTCTATTTTCCTTGATTATATCAACTACTCTCCAAGAAAATAGATTTCCAAACCACAAATTCCCCCGACAAGAGCCCTAACTTTCAGGAAAGATATATAATATTCATAAAATTTACATATAACACAATGACAACATTAATATATACATATACACACAAACTCACACAAATACTCTTACCCTAGGAATCTCTGAAACAGTGGACAGCCAACAACTGATCATGTGGAGAGAAGTTTGAGTGCTACTCTCACCTCTTTCCTACAAAGGGATCTACACGTGTACAGAACTTTATTTATAAAGCTCTTCATACAGAGGATCAAGCAGTCTGAGGTATGTTACTTTGCTGTAACAGGAAAAAAAAATCAGTGACATATAATGATATATAAAAAGAGAAGCAGGCCGGGCGCGGTGGCTCAAGCCTGTAATCCCAGCACTTTGGGAGGCCGAGATGGGCGGATCAAAAGGTCAGGAGATCGAGACCATCCTGGCTAACATGGTGAAACCCCGTCTCTACTAAAAAAAAATACAAAAAACTAGCTGGGCGTGGTGGCGGGCGCCTGTAGTCCCAGCTACTCGGGAGGCTGAGGCAGGAGAATTGTGTGAACCTGGGAGGTGGAGCTTGCAGTGAGCTGAGATCCGGCCACTGCACTCCAGCCTGGGCGACAGAGTGAGACTCCGTCTCAAAAAAAAAAAAAAAAAAAGAGAAGCTATTTCCTGCTCACATTACTCTCCCACACTGAGTGTTGTTGAATGGATAAGGGATTAGGAGCCCTGGGACCAGTGTTTCCACCACTAGCCATGTGTCCTAGATCAAGGCACTTAGCTTCTCTGAACTATAAAATAATAATATTGTGCCAGATAATCACTAAGACTTTTTCCAACACTGAAATTTTGAAACAAATAAAGAAAAATCACCAAATTACAAGATCACTTTTCAAATGGGCACAGAACCACAATTTGGATGCTCCAATTATTTTGGTCATCACCATGATCAATAATGTTCCCAGCAGGCTAATGAATTATACCACTAGCTGTGTGGATCATTAAGGTGACTATGACACTCTGGCTGACTGTGCATGTTCCATTCCAGCCTCTGTGTTCAGCCAAGGCCAAAAGGTAAAATGTTCAAGTGCCTTTAACTAGGGGTCTTTTTTCTCATGTTGTAGTTTTTATCCATTTTATTTGTCAAATGGAAATAAATAATGAGGCCACAGGAGTAAAAGAGAGCTAAGAATATGGAGTCAATAGTCTTGAAAAAATTCAACAAATATTTATTTAAAACTTCCTAAGTGGGCCGGGCGCGGTGGCTCACGCTTGTAATCCCAGCACTTTGGGAGGCCGAGGTGGGCGGATCACGAGGTCAGGAGATCGAGACCATCCTGGCTGACACGGTGAAACCCCGTCTCTACTAAAAATACCAAAAAATTAACCGCGCGTGGCGGCAGGAGCCTGTAGTCCCAGCTACTCGGGAGGCTGAGGCAGGAGAATTGCTTGAACCCGGGAGGCGGAGGTTGCAGTGAGCCGAGATCGCGCCACTGCACTCCAGCCTGGGCGACAGAGTGAGACTCTGCCTCAAAACAAACAAACAAACAAACAAAAAAAAACAAAACTTCCTAACTGGTAGTATTAAATATAGGAAGAACCAACTGAGTGAGATCCTCATTCTGCCCCTAAGGTACTCACAAGCAAGCTACAATGTAGATCAGTGAAGAAAGAGATAACTATACTAGAATATGGTAAGTGTTATAATAAAGAAATTCCCTCCTTAACTGGTCTCTTTCAGTCTTGTGTCTTTCCTTACAGATGATTCTTTCCTATTTTTTTTTTGAGAAGCAGTTTTGCTTTTGTTGCCCAGGCTGGAGTGCAATGGCACGATATCGGCTCACTGTAACGTCTGACTCCTGGGTTCAAGCGATTCTCCTGCCTCAGTCTCCTGAGTAGCTGGGATTATAGGCATGCATCACCACGCCTGGCTAATTTTTGTATTTTCAGTAGAGACAGGTTTCACTGTGTTGGCCAGACTGGTCTTGAACTCCTGGCCTCAGGTGATCTGCCCACCTCGGCCTCCCAAAGTGCTGGGATTACAGACATAAGCCACTGCGCCCGGCTGATTCTTGAACTTTACTAATGAACTCCAGACTTACATAACCAAATGACTGATTGCATGGTATCTCCACTCAGATGTCTAAAAGATCTCTCAAACTCAACATTCCTCCAAAATAGAACTCTTGATTTTTCACTCCCAAAATAAGCTCCACCTAAGACTTGCCATCTCTCTAAATAACATCTCCATCTATCTAGTTGTTCAAGTCCCTCACGGTCATCTTTGATTCATCGTTTCCTTCACTCTTCACATCTAATCTTTCATTTTCCCACTGGTTTTGCTTCCACTTCCTATTCCAAATCTATTCACAACTTTCCATGTTCACAACAACAATGCTAGCCCACGCTCATATTTCCTCTATTCTGGTTCATTACGATAGTGTTCTAACTGCTTCCATTCTTCCTTCCCTTCTTTACCTAACAGGCAGATTCATCTTTCTAAAACGGCATTGAGGTTTCTTAGCCCCTTTCATAAAAACCTGCAATGGCTTCATATTGAAGTTAGACTAAAATCCAAATTAATGTGTGTTGGGCCCTGCCTATTTCTCCATACTCTTGTCTTATAGATGCCACATTGCTCACTGTGATCTAGGTTCAAGGATTTTTTGCTGATATTTGATCAGGTCAAGCTTGTTCTTCTCACAAGATTTTTGCAGTTGCTATTAGGTTGGGGCAAACGTAATTGCGGTGTTTGCAATTTAAAAGTAATGCCACTGGTTTTACAAATAATGTAGAAAAAATTATTTTGCTATCTACATTGGTGTTCATTTCTCTCAAAATGATGAATCAATAACTGGTGCTTCCATTTGTTATGACCCCCTGAATTAGTCCTTTTACTTTCTCAGAATTTAGAACACTGGTAAGTTGAATCACTGACTATTAAAAAACACAGAACTCACGGCCGGGCGCGGTGGCTCAAGCCTGTAATCCCAGCACTTTGGAAGGCCGAGACGGATGGATCATGAGGTCAGGAGATCAAGACCATCCTGGCTAACACGGTGAAACCCCGTCTCTACTAAAAATACAAAAAACTAGCCGGGCGAGGTGGCGGTGCCTGTAGTCCCAGCTACTTGGGAGGCTGAGGCAGGAGAATGGCGTGAACCCGGGAGGCGGAGCTTGCAGTGAGCTGAGATCCGGCCACTGCACTCCAGCCTGGGCGACAGAGCGAGACTCCGTCTCAACAACAACAACAAAAAAAACACAGACCTCAAGGAGAAAATATTTGCAAAAGATTTATCTGTAAAGCACTGTTACTCAAAATATGCAAAAATAAATAAATAAACTCTTAAAACTGTACAATAGGAGGTCAGTCGCGGTGGCTCACGCCTGTAATCCCAGCACTTAGGGAGGCTAAAGTGGGTGGATCACAAGGTCAGGAGTTTGAGACCCCTGGCCAACATGGTGAAAACTTGTCTCTATTAAAAATATAAAAATTAGCTGGGCATGGTGGTAGGCGCCTGTAATCCCGGCTACTCTGGAGCCTTAGGCAGGAGAATTGCTTGAACCCGGGAGGCAGAGGTTACAGTGAGCCAAGATCGTGCCATTGCACTATAGCCTGGGCAACAAGAGCAACACTCCATCTCAAAAAACAAAACGAAACAAAACAAAAACTGAACAATAAGAAAATGAACAACACAAATGGGCAAAAGATCTAAATAGACACCTCACCAATGGTGATATACAAATTACACACATATGAAAAGATGCTCAATGTCATGTATCATTAGGAAACTGCAAATTAAAACAACAAGATACCACTATGCACAGACACCAAGTTTTGGTGACGATGTGGAGTAACATGAACTCTCATTCATTGCTGGTGGGAATGCAAATGCTACAATTTCTCACAAACCTAAACATATTCTTACTATATGATACAAATACTATGCTCCTGGGCATTTAATCAAAGTAGTTGAAAACTTATGTCCATACAAAAACCTGCACACAAAGGTTTATACTAGTTTTATTCATAATTGCCAATTTTTAAGGCAACCAAAGTGTCCTTCACTAGGTGAATAGATTTTTTAAAAAGCTGTAGTACATCCATAAAAGGAAGGTCATTCACCTATTTTTTTTTTTAATGAGTTAGCAAGCCACCAAAAGACATGACATAAAGTGATGCATGTTACTAAGTGAAAGAAGCCAGTCTGAAAAGGCTACATCTTTTTTTTTTTGAGAGGGAGTCTCGCTCTGTCGCCCAGGCTGGAGTGCAGTGGCCGGATCTCAGCTCACTGCAAGCTCCGCCTCCTTGATTCACGCCATTCTCCTGCCTCAGCCTCCCGAGTAGCTGGGACTACAGGGGCCCGCCACCTCGCCCGGCTAGGTTTTGTATTTTTTTAGTAGAGACGGGGTTTCACCGTTTTGGCCAGGATGGTCTCGATCTCCTGACCTCATGATCCGCCCGTCTCGGCCTCCCAAAGTGCTGGGATTACAGGCTTGAGCCACTGCGCCCGGCCCTGAAAAGGCTACATCTTGAATGATTCCAATAATATTACATTCTGGAGAATGCAAAACCATAGAGATGGTAAAAAGATCAGTGGCTGCCACGGCCTTGGGAGAAGAGAGGGAGAGATAATAGGTGGAGTAAAAGGTATTTTCAGGACAGTGACACTATTTTGTATAATTTTGTAATAGCGGATCTGCGACATTAAATACTTGACAAAATCCCTGTGTGTTTAGAACATGAAGAGAGATCAGCTAATAATAATGTAGAGTATTGGTTCATCCATTGTAACAGGTGTACCACACTAATGCAAGATGTTAATAATAGGGGAAACTGAGGGTGGGGAGAAGGGGGAAAAGTATATGAAAATTGCACCTTCTGCTCAGTTTTTCTGTATACCTAAAACTGTGCTAAATAATGAAGTCTATTATAGAACACACATAAACACACACACACACACTTTTTAAAAATGTCAGAACTCCAGGCTGGGTGCTGTGGCTCATGCCTGTAATCCCTACACTTTGGGAGGCCGAGGTGGGTGGATCACTTCAGGTCAGGAGTTTGAGACCAGCCTGGCCAACATGGGGAAACCCCATCTCTATTAAAAATACAAAAATTAACTGGGCATAGTGGCACATGTCTGTAATACTTGGGAGGCTGAGGCAGGAAAATTGCTTGAACTCGGGAGGCGGAAGTTGCCGTGAGCTGAGATCGCGCCACAGCACTCCAACCTGGGCAACAGAGCAAGCGTCAGTCTCCAAAAAAAGGCAGAACCCCAAAATACTGAAGACCTACTTGTCTATTGGAGGAAATGTAGGAGTGGAGGGCAAGTGGAGAGAAAGAACTGTGGACTTGAACTAAACTTGAAGACCTGCCTTAGCAGTATTGGGGGACCAATATCTTAGCCTCTGACCTGGACACACCCAAGCTTTAGTCTTGACGCTATCCCATCCCTGCTGTGCTACCATGGACATGCTTGGGAACCTCTCTCCCAGATTTAATTTCCTCCTTTTAAAAATAGTGATAAGGCCGGGCGCGGTGGCTCACGCCTGTAATCCCAGCACTTTGGGAGGCTGAGACGGGCGGATCACGAGGTCAGGAGATTGAGACCATCCTGGCTAACATGGTGAAACCCCGTCTCTACTAAAAAAAATACAAAAAACTAGCCGGGCGAGGTGGCGGGCACCTGTAGTCCTAGCTACTTGGGAGGCTGAGGCAGGAGAATGGTGTAAACCCGGGAGGTGGAGCTTGCAGTGAGCTGAGATCTGGCCACTGCACTCCAGCCTGGGCGACAGAGTGAGACTCCGTCTCAAAAAATAAAAAATAAAAATAAATAAATAAATAAATAAAAAATAAAAAATAAATAAAATATGGTTTTAAATCTAGCAATAGACCATAATATGTAGGTTTAATGGCCATGTCCTATCGCCTTGGAACTACATATTTATAATGATTGTTTAGAGGGAACTTCTCAGCCAAACAAACTTTATGGAAAAGAATTTTTGTATTAATGTGGCTGAATTTTTTGAGACAGATAACTAACCAACACAAATCAAATTAATTAAAACATTCTGATAAATACAAAGTTTGCTCTAAATAAAACTGAGAGGACTGACTGGTCTGTAATTACATCTGTGCTATTTTTAACCACGAAGTATCCTTTCTCCCAACCTTACCATAATCATGAAAATTCTCAGTCCTTTAAAAAATATCTTTTATTTAGAAAATCATATGCTGTAGTTTTCTATTGGGATCAGCTTAGGCACTCCATCGAAAACAACTAATTAACTTCATATGTCACTGATTATAAATAGCATCCCAAACTAATCATTACCATCTACTTTCAAACTTGCAATCTTATTTCCTCTTCCATGACATGAAAGATTTCACTGGAAATGTGTGAGCCTTATCGTGGACTCTGAGTCATTTATCACCAAGAAGTATGGCTTATGTGATCAACCAGCCTGAATAAGCATTGTATTCATCACAGGAAGTAGGTACGGACTCTCGTCCCTTTGACTTACCATTATCTAATGAGGCAAGAAAAAGACAAACTCTTCAAAAAGTAAAAATCTAGATAGAAATATTCCAAAGAAATATTCCAAATAACATTTCTTTTCTTTTTC
>NW_012119821.1:4034246-4039147 GCF_000951035.1 Colobus angolensis palliatus | reverse complement strand
AATAATAACAAAATGTTAATAAATTTACTTAAACATAAAACAGGGATTTAAAGAAAATTATTGAGAAAGTAATAATGCAGGTAATATGCAGAAATGGGAAAATCATGAAGGTAGTGCAAGGGTAGCTGAATAAATCCATTGAGCTAATTGCATTAATTATAATTAATATCACCAAACTGGAATCTTGGTAGTCTGGTACCTCAAAAAAAAAAAAAAAAAAACCTGGAATCTGCCAGTCTTGGTACCCCAACAGGAATGCCCTTCTCCTTCTTCAGTTCAAGAGAAAGATAAAGAAAATGTTGACATTCACCAATTGAAAGGAACTAATGCTATTTCATGGACACGAAAAATTCATTCAAAACTCATTGTACTCTCTTTAAAAGTTGCACAATTCAACTCAAATCTCACTTCCCTACTAAGCTTTTCATCCAAACCTTCACTTCCACAGCTTTGCCTTGGACAACCATGGTCATTGTCTTATTGAACTAAACTGTAAGTTCTTCAAGGGCAGTGACCAAATCCTACATTATTATATATTTATTTTATGCCTTGGCACAGTGTTAATCCTAGAATCGAGGTTAAATGAATATTTGCTAAGTGAACAAATTGATTAACATAATTTTATGTTTTTGAACTCTGTTTCAGGCCAAATAGAAGTGATTTTGCAAAGATGGGACAATATCCCTTATCGCTAATCAGTGTCACTTTTGGAAAAGCACTAATATAAGTGTGTCAGTGTTGTAAAAGAAAAAAAGAAGAACGAACAAAAAAGCTATGAATATTCTAGTTAAATGTTTTAGATGGGAATAGGCTCACAAGAAGTGAACTAGAAGTTGGTCAGCAGAAATAAACCCTGAACTGAGCCTTTAAAGAAAGTTTCAGCCAGCAGATAGAATATTGATACCTGAGGTCAGGCGATAGATAGTTTAAGGACACTCTTCATCCCAAAGGTCAACATGTTGCAATGGAGTGTCCCACTAAAATGAGCCCAATAACTGGTGGCAGATCCCCAATGACGATGATAAAAATATTGCCAATATATTTTCTAATAGTAATAATAACCACAAACCTTTAGCGAGTATCTTACTAATCTTAAACTGATAGCAGGCAAGCTTTCTTCTAAGGCTTTTATATGCATAATTTAATTTAAGGCTCATAATAACCTTATGAGACAAGTACTGCTATGATCCCAATTTGTGGAAGCACAAAGAAATTAAATAACTTGCCAAGGTCAAATAGCTGGTGAGTAGAATAAATGGGATTTGAACCTGAGTCCTCTGGTCCACTGTCACCATACTAACCAGGACTTATCATAGGCAATTTACAGAGATAAAAACTAAAGCACAGAGATTAACTTACCAGAACTTGGTACAAGGTAAGGCTTGGAAATAAGGCAGAAATCCACACATCAGATTCCCAAATGTTCCTCCAGATGTAAGTTAGAAACTAGCCCTGGAGTCTTAGACAAAGCTAATTAGGCATTGGTGAAGGTAAGACCACAATGACTGAGAACCACAGAGGTCTTAAGTCACATAGGCAATAAATGCTGAAAAAGTCACTTCAGGGACTACCAATAAGTGCTGCAACTTTCAGAAATAGAGTGTACAAACTTAAAACATTCAGCCGGCAGAATGAGTAAAGAAAATCAGGAGTTTCCTCATCAAAGTCAAGAATAGGATGCAAATTACTATAATCATTATCCTTAATTAACACTGTTTTGGAAATATTAGCCAAAGCAAGTAGGCAGGAAAACAAAACAACAGCAAAAAAAAAAAAAAAAAGTATGCATATAAGAAGCAGGGAGGTATAGAAGTTGTCATGTTAAGAAACTGCATGATTATATACCAGATTTGAGTAGACTGAAGTCACCTGCAGCTACCTAATTTCAACATCTCATTTGTTTCTGACTCTACATTTGCAGAGTCTGAGTTGGTCCCTAACTGACCTGTACTAAAGCAGCCATGCACATGCTTTGTGATAACTAGGGGTGATCCCTGGTCTCCAGCCAGCCTAAATGAAAAGAACATGTTGTATGGTCAGTCTGTAATTTAAATGAAATATAATTACATCTGAAAAGGCAGTCTGCCATTTGAGTAGCTCATTCATCAAAACAATATTTGCTAAAAGCAATTCATCCTTTACCATATCACCCAAAAGAAGTTTTCCTGTTTCACTACTTACTTTTAATTACAGACTTTAATATGCAAATGTAGAAACATGGGCAGCTTTATTAGTCACATTTCTAGCTCAACATTATTATATTCCTGAGTTTTATTCTAGTAATAATTCTAAAATTAGATTGCTTAATAACAATAATGAATGTGTCTTTCTTCTAAATACAGGGTAGTAATCTTGAAATGATAGCAGGCTAAATTAAGAGTTGCAGAGCATTGTAAAATTTGAAGCTGTCCCCAAGCAATCACACCAAACAAATCTAATCTTTCTTCCTCAGGATGGGATATTCCTTCCTCTTGACCTAGACCTTCCTTTTCCAGGATGCTGATTTGCACTGATAGCAGCCAGTTTTATTGCCTTGAGCCGGCCAACAGAGGACTGTGGGTAGAAGCGAACTGACCTCTTTCTGCAGAGCATCCTGTACGTCAAACTATTGTACTCCACAGTGTTTGTGTGTGTGTATATATATGTGTGTGTGTGTCTGGGACTTGGTGCATTGCCTGAGTTGAGAGAAAGCTTCTTTCATCCAACTACCCGCAGGTTACCAGCTGGAATAGCAGACAGAAGCCAAAAACTGAACTTAAGTCAGATCAAGAGAAGGAAAGAAAATGTTGGCACCCAGCTGGTTAAAAGAGAAGGGGAGAATAAACACCTTTTCATGGACTCTGGAAAGAAAAATATATTCAAAACTCACCATATGATTGAAATGGAAGGGTAACAGTAGATTATTTTCAAAGAAACCACATTTCTGTTTGTATGTTACATGTATTGAGGCATATATGTTTACAAATAGAAATATATTCCAGTCTTCCCAGGTGTGAAAGAATGCATAAGGCAGACTTTGTGCATCTTCACAAGACAAAGTTGCTGTCAACATGAGAATCTTAATCCAATGCTCCCTGCTGAACTTGGCACAAAATCACAGCTGCATGAAATTTGGCTTCCTGCCTGATACTGAGAAAGGGAAGGGCTGAGCCTAGGAGAGGTCAGGGTCACTACAGATGGGGTTCCACATAATATACTCTTAAACTTGGAAGGTGAGCCTCCGCCTATGTGGGAAACTTCACGGAGATTTTGGAGAACTGCTGTGTAAGGTTTCACATTTAACAAAGCCCCTTCAGGCAGCAAGAGGCAATGCTGACAGCAATAAACTTGGAGTCCAGGAATCTGAATCTGAGGCTGAGATCTACCGCTCAGTAGCCATTGGCTTTGGACAAGTTACGTTATCTTCTTGGGTGTATATTTCCTCCTATACATGTAGCAGATGAGGAAGAATCCTGCCCTGTCTACCTCAATGGTTTTGTAAGGATTGCATGACAGGAAGTACCGAAAAATATTTTTCAAACAAGAAAACATTTTATAAACACAAAATGCTGCTGCTGCTACTGCTGCTGTTCTTCTTCTTGGTTTTTTTTTTTTTTTTTTTTTGAGACGGAGTCTTTGCTCTGTCACCCAGGCTGGAGTGCAGTGACACAATCTCGGCTCACTGCAAGCTCCGCCTCCTGGGTTCACGCCATTCTCCTGCCTCAGCCTCCGGAGTACCTGGGACTACAGGCGCCCGCTACCACGCCCGGCTAATTTTTTGTATTTTTAGTAGAGACGGGGTTTCACCGTGTTAGCCAGGATGGTCTCGATCTCCTGACCTTGTGATCCACCCATCTTGGCCTCCCAAAGTGCTGGGATTACAGGCGTGAGCCACCGCGCCCGGCTCTTCTTGTTGTTGTTACGAATTTACTAGCTTTCAAGTTACTTTTCCTACACTTCCCATACTAAATATTTGTGAGTATATAATAGACATTTCAATTAGAACTTGTCAACGGACTAATGTAAGTATTTGGGAATTTTACCCTCTGCAAGGCAGGTGTATAAGGTTTAGTCTTGGAGCTTTCAGTAACTAAATGTGTGACCTTGGCCATGATATAAATGAGAATTTTATAAAATGAGAATTTTATTTCTCTATAAAATGAGAATTTTAAATTAGATAATTTCTAGAGTAACTTCCAGTTGAAATATTCTCTGGTTTCTATCCACTCTTTGTCCACATCACCTCCGACCCTGTGAAACTTGCCCTTGCTCTCACTGTCACTTTGCTTCTGATCTAACAGCTCTCCATGTTGTGGTCTAGAACCACGCTTTCTTTTTCATTTTCTCTCTTGTGTCTGACCCAAGGCTTAGGTGTTAGTCAAAGGATATATTTACTGCAAGACGTATGAATCAAAACAATGATATATTAGCAAATTCTCCCCAGCAGGCAATGAAAATCCTTCCCTTTATGTGTGTAGAAAGGGTTGGAGTTCACAGAGCTGGGTTCAGACAGAGATCTGGGAAAATCTGAGAAATAAGAATGCTAGAGTATATTCTTTTTTTTTTTTTCTTTTTTTTGAGACAAGGCCTGGACTCGAACTCCTGAGCTCTATCTCAGGCTTTCAAAGTGCTGTGATTACAGGCTTGAGCCACTGCGCCTGGTCAACTCTTAGGTAAATATCTCATATAAATGTATTTATTGCTTTACGCCTTTCTGATTTTATCATACATAATAGAAAGAACATTAGCTTCCGTTATGGTTCAGCCATTTTATCTGGGGAAAGTCATTCAACTAGTTCATCCAACACACATTATTTATTTAAAAATATATGTTGGCCGGGCGCGGTGGCTCAAGCCTGTAATCCCAGCACTTTGGGAGGCCGAGACGGGCGGATCACGAGGTCAGCAGATCGAGATCATCC
>NW_012119821.1:4028239-4032771 GCF_000951035.1 Colobus angolensis palliatus | reverse complement strand
CTGAGGCAGGAGAATCGCTTGAACCTGAGAGGCAGAGGTCGCAGTGAGCCAAGATCACGCCATTGCACTCCAGCCTGGGCAACGAGAGCGAAACTCCATTTCAAATAATAATAATAATGAATTCAAGAAAGTCAAGGGTGGATTGCAAGAGACTAAGATCAGAGCTTAGGGCAGGTTCCTGTGTTGCCCAGTGCAAAATACTCACACACAATTTTGGATGAGTTGAGTCCTAGGCACTTTTGAGATCCAAATTAAGATATCAAGTAGGCAGGCAGTTGGATACATAAGTCTTAAGCTGAGAAGAGAAGTCAGGGCTGACCGTAAAATTTTGAGCTAGAATTTATAAATAAACTGTGAGACATGGCCCAGAATGAGATGATCTAATGAGAGAGTGAAGAGGAAGAATAACTAACCTCAGAGCCGCTGAGATTAGTTTCTTCATCTGTAAACTAGCAATTGGGGTAGCTGTTTCACAAAATTTTTGTAGCTGAGATGTAGAAGCACTCAACAAAAATTCCGATATTATTATTGTATTAATAGGAAAAAAATTAAAATTAGCCAGTCACAAAGCAATTTATAGTATGATCCATTTTTTTAAATCATTTTTAAAAAGTATCTTCAGGCATAAAAAGTAGACTGGGCTACACTTACAACTTACCAATAATTATTATCAGATTCAAGCAATTTAAATTTCTCCTTTGTGTACATCAGTCATTTATAAATTTTCTGCATGAATATGATTCTTTATGTAGTGAAAAAATACAATGTTTTGCTTGTTCAATTATATGAAAGTACTTTTCCAAGGATTGAGCCAAAGATGATGAAATGAGCTGAAACAACAGCTTATAAGAATGGCCTGGGTTTAGCACACATGGTAGAGTGGCTTTGTTTGAAGCCAGTTTGTGTTTCCAGGTCACTGTCATAGAGACCAAGAGATGAACTTCTGGGGATTGGACCAAAGAAATGTTTTGGTCTAATGTGACCGGTCTGGAATTGTATGGCACATGCAGCCTGAAAACCACGGGCCTTGCCAGAACTTTTTTATATCATTCTCCACAAAGAATCATCACAACACACAGGTCCTTAGAGGCCTGGAAAATCCATGCCCAATTGCCACACACGCACATACACACACACACACACACACACACACACACGTGTGCTGTTTTTACAGCAAAGGCTAAAATCTGCTCAATTCCTCCTAAATAATCTGTAAGTTTGTGATAAGCTTCATCCTTATTTGCACGGTTAAGGTAGGAGTGCTGGCAGGAAATATGGCTCAGAGCTCTCAAGAACATGATGTCTGTCTCCCTTCTTGAGTTCCCTGGCCTTTGGCATAAGGCAGGAAAGGCCGGCTTGCTGCTGCATCAAGGATGCCTGGCTCATGGGGAGAGACGCTGTGCAGTGTGGTAGAAGGAGCTCAGTTCTGGAAGTCAGGAAACCTAGATCCTGGCCCCAACTTTGCACAGATCAGCTGAGCTGTGTGACACTGACCAAGTCCTGTGACCTCTCTTTGTTTTAGGGTTTGTTTTTGTTTTTGTTTTTTTGTTTTTTTTTTCCATCTGTAAAATAAAAAACATTCCCCACAAAAGATCTCATGAAATGCACAGGCTGAATCTATATGATGACCAGAGCAGAAATACAACACATGAATCTGAATGTTTTTAAACAGGTTAACAGTGGCCCTCTACTAAAGATACTACCTCCCACACCACCTAAATCTCCACCTTCTAGCCATCCTCCCTCCAACCACTCCACCACCACTCCCAACAAAATCCCTTGCTCCACTTTCTGTAAACACTTACAACTATCAGAAATGATAGTCATTCCTGGAATAAAGAGTGCAAGTCTCATCTTGGCTCACCTACTAACTAAACTTAACAAAATCTCTGTGAACCTCAGCATCCACATCCATAAAATAGAGAAAGCAATAGTACTTACCTCACAGGAATGGAATAGGCTTAAAAGTGGGGTGAGAAGGTCTGGGCACGGTGGCTCACGCCTGTAATCCCAGCACTTTGGGAGGCCAAGGTGGGTGGGTCACCTGAGGTCAGGAGTTTGAGACGAGCCTGGCCAACATGGTGAAACCCTGTATCTACTAAAAACACAAAAATTAGCTGGTCATGAAGCTGGGCATGGTGGCTCACGCCTGTAATCCCAGCACTTTGGGAGGCTAAGGCAGGCAAATCACAAGATCAGGAGTTTGAGACCAGCCTGGCCAACATGGTGAAACCCCATCTCTACTAAAAATACAAAAAATTAGCTGGGCATAGTGGCAGGGGCCTGTAATCTCAGCTACTCGGGAGGCTGAGGCAGGAGAATAGCTTGAACCTGGGATATGGAGGTTGCAGTGAGCCGAGATCACTTCACTGCACTCCAGCCTGGGCAACAGAGTGAGACTCCATCTCAAAAACGAACAAAGAAACAAGCAAACAAAAAAATCAGCTGGTCGTAGTGGCAGGTGCCTGTAATCCCAGCTACTTGGGAGGATGAGACAGGAGAATCACTTGAACCCAAGAGGCGGAGGTTGCAGTGAGTCAGGATCATGCCATTACACTCCAGCCTGGACGACAAGAGCAAACCTCTGTCTCAAAAAGAAAAAGTGGGGTAAGGAGGTTTCTTAATGGAAAGGCATCAAGGATGGCAGATTATATGGTTTGGCTGTGTCCCCACCCAAATATCATCTTGAATTGTAGCTTCCACAATTCCCACGTGTCATGGGAGAGACCTTGTGGGAAGTAATTGAATCATGGGGGTAGGTCTTTCCTATGCTGTTCTCATGATAGTGAGTAAGTCTCATAGGATCTGACGGTTTTATAAAAGGGAGTTCCCCTGCACAAGCTCTCTCTTGACTGCCACCATGTAAGATATAGCTTTGTTCCTCATTCACCTTCCACGGTGATTGTGAGCCCTCCCCAGCCGTGTGGAACCGTGAGCCAATTAAACCTCTTTCCTTTATAAATTACCCAGTCTTGGGTAGGTCTTTATTAGCAGCATGAAAACAGACTAATACAGCAGAATATGTCACTTCAAAATATGCCACATTTGCATAAGGATTATTTTGAATCACAAGCAATTGAGAAGAAGGAGATACAAGAAAAGCTCTCTGTGTACCCTGGTGTGCCTAAAAGTAGGATATAGATTTGTAAAGGTGTCCTTCCTCCCCTCTCTACTAAGAGGGATAGAAGTTAATCAGTTAATCACTGGTGACAACTCTAAACAGATGGCACCAATGAAATCTACATGACAAACCTTACTAAAAAGCTCTTCTCTACTATTAATTTTCTCACATATTTGCCTTCCCACAATTTATTTTTTTATTTTTTTATTTTTTTGAGATGGAGTCTTGCTCTGTTGCCTAGCCTGGAGTACAGCGATGCAATCTCAGCTCACTACAACCTCTGCCTCCCAGGTTCAAGCGATTCTCCTGCCTCAACCTCCTGAGCCGTTGGGATTACAGGTGCCCACCACCATGCCCCGGTAATTCTTATATTTTTAGTAGATATGGGGTTTCACCATGTTGGCCAGGCTGGCCTCAAACCCCTGACCTCAGGTGATCCTCCCACCTTGGTTTCCCAAAGTGCTGGGATTACAGGCATGAGCCACTGCACCTGGCTGCCTTCCCACAATTTGCCTTTCTAGAAACTCAAAATCTTTTTCCTTTGTCTTGTTACTGCTGTAAAATATATTGTTATTTTGTGAAGATGCCACTTTTTTTTTTTTTGGTAGAGACATGGTCTCTCTTGGTTCCCTAAGTTGTTTTTTTTTTTTTTTTTTTTGAGATGGAGTCTTGCTCTGTCACCCAGGCTGGAGTGCAGTGGCATGATATTAGCTCGCTGCAAGCTCTGCCTCCCGGGTTCACGCCATTCTCTCCTGCCTCAGCCTCCCCAGTAGCTGGGACTACAGGCGCCCACCACCATGCCCGGCTAATTTTTTGTATTGTTGTTGTTGTTGTTGTTGTTGTTTCGGTAGAGATGGGGTTTCACCATGTTAGCCAGGAAGGTCTTTATCTCCTGACCTCGTGATCCGCCCACTTCAGCCTCCCAAAGTGCTGGGATTACAGGCGTGAACCACCCTGCCTGGCCCCTAAACTGGTTTTGAGCTCCTAGCCTCAAGCAGTTCTCCCACCGTGGCTTCCCAAAGTGCTGGGATTATAGGCATGAGCTACTGTGCCTGGCCTCTCATCACTTTTTTACATAATCATCCCTGAGTTCTCCCATATATAATGTGATGCATGTGTTTGTTAACAAACTTCAGTTTCTCTTGCTAATTATTTATTTATTTATTTTTACTTATTTATTTTTTGAGATGGAGTCTAGATCTGTCACCCAGGCTGGAGTGCAATGGCATGATCTCGACTCACTGCAACCTCCAACTCCTGGGGGTTCACCTCCATCTCACAGGTTCAAGCGATTCTCTTGCCTCAGCCTCCTGAGTAGCTGGGATTACAGGTGTGTGCCACCACGCCCGGCTAATTTTTGTATTTTTAGTAGAGACAGGGTTTCACCATGTTGGTCAGGCTGGTCTCGAAC
>NW_012119821.1:4027486-4027792 GCF_000951035.1 Colobus angolensis palliatus | reverse complement strand
TTGTGAGTCTGAGGTGGGTGGATCACTTGAGGTCAGGAGTTCAAGACCAGCCTGGCCAACATGGTGAAACCCCGTCTCTACTAAAAATACAAAAAAATTTAGCTGGGTGTGGTGGTGTACACCTGTAATCCTACCTACTCAGGAGCCTGAGGCAGAAGAATTGCTTGAACCTGGGAGGCAGAGATTGCAGTGAGCCGAGATAGTGCCACTGTACTCCAGCCTGGGAGTCAAAATGAGATTCCATCAAGAAAGAGAGAGAGAGAGAGAGAGAAAGAAAGAAGGGAGGGAGGGAGGGAGGGAGGAAGG
>NW_012119821.1:4010227-4019849 GCF_000951035.1 Colobus angolensis palliatus | reverse complement strand
GCTTGCAGTGAGCTGAGATCCGGCCACTGCACTCCAGCCTGGGCGACAGAGCGAGACTCCGTCTCAAAAAAAAAAAAAGATTTTCTTTTTAAACATGATCAATATGAGGTGTCTTGGTTTCTGTTTTTGTTTTTCCAGATCAAAGAGCTCACTAAAAGTAACCTTTTGAGTAACTGAAAAAAAAAAAAAAAAAGACATTTGTAAATTTGGCCTAAAACATATGTAGCTGAAAGCCCTTGACTTCTGGCCTTTGTTTTTACTCTTTTCCAAGAGAGCTTCAAAGTCAGAATCTGGTGGCTTTGGCAAAACCCCACTTTGAAGAGTGACGAGGAGGGAAGTCAATTAAAAACAGGTCGCAGGATGTTGCATTTCAACTAAAATGGCTGCTGATTTTTATGTATTGGAAGCTTTGAGCCATCAGTCTCAACTTCTTAATTGCAGTAAGATAATTAGCAGAAAATCATAACATCTTATCTTTCAGCAAAAGTTTTGGCTTGCAGTGATTCCTCCCCCAACCCTCTATTTTCTGACAAGCATAATTATTGGTAAAAGAGATCAAAGTAGCTACTTACAGGATACAGTCAGATTATACTCTTTAAACCCTCTAGTTGTCTGTGTGCCTGGGCCAAACAAGCCTTGCTGTACTGCAAATGACCCTCCCAGGCTGCATGAAAGACGCATCAGGAGAAGGGAGATCAGAGGGCAACCATATGCAAAATGTTTCTTTGGAGACAGTAATTTAGCACAATTGTAGGGGAAAATGGAATTTGTTTTATAAGCTGAAAACAACCAAACCAAGAAATATCAAGAAACCTCTCCCACTTTTCACCAAGCTGACTCAAATAAAAATGGGAATTCTTAATTAGAACCTGTTACTATTACCGTTTGCTCTACTTGGACGTGACCCAGGGCCACTGAACTTGAACATTCTGTCAATGTTTTCAACAATCCCTGTTTCCCTTTGCTATCTGATGATGGCATGTTTACTAGCCACATGGGGTGCCCAGTTTTATGAGGTGTGGTTGGTCTCAAAGGGGTTTTCTTTGCTCTGTGCCTAGGATTCCAAGGCTTTCTTCACCCCTTGTGATGTATGGACCCACCATTGGCAATAGATTCTATCAACCATGTCCAAGGTTTCACACAGGCTACTTTGTGCTTAGAGAGCCCTCTCTCTCAGCAGCAGGTAGGCTCCAAGCAGTGACAGCCCACTGTGCAGAGCTAACAAGTGCCTCACAGACTGCACTGCAATGCCTGTGGGTCTCTGAGGAGGGTCCTTACTCTGGCAGGCAGTGCCTCTGAGATCACAAGAGTTGGTGGGAACGCTCCCAGAGGGTAGGAAGGAGTGCCCCGGCTGGCTGTGGGAGTTCTATCCTTATGGCACAGCTTCTGCCCAGCTGCACGTCTCCCCACAAGCGCCGGAGACCTCACACTGTTACAGCCAGACAGCTGCAACAGTGAGTCACAGAGCCCGGAAGCAAACATGGAAATGGAGATTTCCTCGTCTCTATTCAGTAGTCAGTAGCTCCCCTTCATCTTGAACCATTCAAAATGGAATGAAGAATGAGAATCAGTGTCACTGGAATTCCCTACATTGAGGATAATTTGATAATCTCTAATTTCTGGGTGCATTTTCTGGTTTCTGCACACTTCTCAGAACTCTTGATTTAAAATAAATCATCATCATATTCTCTCAAATAGAACCCCTAGAATGACTTTGGGGGAAGAGTTTGGAAGGCTAAGAAGTTCTACCTGAAGCCCCCTGATCAAGAGCCTGATGAGATGTGACTTCTTTTTTTTTTTTTCAGATGGATTCTCACTCTGTCACAACGCCCCTCTCCCAGGTTCAAGCAATTCTCCTGCCTCAGCCTCCCGAAGAGCTGAGATTACAGGCGCCTCCACCACTCCTGGCTAACTTTCTGTGTTTTTTGTAGAGATGGGGTTTCACCAAGTTGGCCAAGCTGGTCTCAGACTCCTCAGGTGATCCACCCACCTCAGCCTCCCAAAGTGTTGGGATTACTGGCATGAGCCACTGTGACTTCTTGTTCATAAGAAAAAAGTCCTCTACCTGACAAGAGAAAGAGACAATTGCCAAATTCAAGAACACATTGCACTGAGAGCAGCAAAGAAATCCATAGATATTCTCCGAAGGAAAAGAAAAGAAAGTCTCGGACTTCCTCATAAGCAGGGGCAAACTATCATAACTAAAATATGGTCAGTAATAAAAATCAGAGACATTTCATGTGACCCAGTTACCCTTTCACTCTCATTGCATGTGCCTTGGATGCTGGTTCCTGGAGGCCTAAAGACAACCATGTTGATTTTCCTTTAGATCTTTGTGAAATTAATTATGAAAGACACAAAGTAACACGGAACCAATGCTTACAAAGTCTTGTCACATAAAAAACAAAAAACAAAAATTCTGGTCATAAAATGACTACAATTAGATAAAATCATGTGAATGATTTGTTCATATTATTGTTTTTGTTTAAAATAATTGTTATTGGCTCCCTCAGCATTGTTATAATTTTGTTTGTTGTTACTCTCAATGGTGTCTTAAGTGTTAGTGTGTTTATTTCTCAGTTTTTGTTCGTTTGTTTGTTTTGTTTTGTTTGTTTTTGGTTTTCTTTGAGGTGGAGTTTTGCTCTTGTCACCCAGGCTGGAGGCTCAGCTCACTGCAATGTCTGCCTCCCAGGTTCAAGGGATTCTCCTGACTTAACCTCCTGAGTAGCTGATATTACAGGCACCCGCCACCATGCCCTACTAACTTTTTGGATTTTTAGTAGAGACGGGGTTTCACCATGTTGACCAGGCTAGTTTCGAACTCCTGACTTCAAGTGATCCATCTGCCTCGGCTTCCCAAAGTGCTCAGATTACAGGCGTGAGCCATCGCGCCTGGCCTCACATAAAACTTACGTTAAATACATTTGTTATGCTTTTCTCTTGTTAATCTATCTTTAGTTAGAGGCACCACATCTATGACCCTAACAATAGGTGAGAAAAGAAATCTTTTCTCTACAACTCCAACAAACAAGAAATAAAGTGTTAGGCTCCAGACCACAATACCCCAAAGTATAGTACCCTTGTGTGCTAAATATTTTGAACCGGAGGAGAATGGAAGGGCCTCAGAAGCAAGGTCTTTCTGACCTTCTCCCATCCTCCTGTCTTTCACCCCTCTATCTCCCCCGAAAATAACTTATAGAAACCAGAATTCCTCTTCCCCAAGGCAGGTCACAGAAACTAGAACCCCTCAGGCCGGGCGCGGTGGCTCAAGCCTGTAATCCCAGCACTTTGGGAGGCCGAGACGGGCGGATCAGGAGGTCAGGAGATCAAGACCATCCTGGCTAACACGGTGAAACCCCGTCTCTACTAAAAATACAAAAAAGTAGCCGGGCGAGGTGGCGGGCGCCTGTAGTCCCAGCTACTCGGGAGGCTGAGGCAGGAGAATGGCGTAAACCCGGGAGGCGGAGCTTGCAGTGAGCCGAGATCGCGCCACTGCACTCCAGCCTGGGCGACAGAGCTAGACTCCGTCTCAAAAAAAAAAAAAATAAAATAAAAAAAAAAAAATAAAAATACAAAAAAGTAGCCGGGCGAGGTGGCGGGCGCCTGTAGTCCCAGCTACTCGGGAGGCTGAGGCAGGAGAATGGCGTAAACCCGGGAGGCGGAGCTTGCAGTGAGCTGAGATCAGGCCACTGTACTACAGCTCAGGCCACAGAGCAAGACTCCGTCTCAAAAAAAAAAGAAACTAGAACCCCTCTTTCCCAAAGAAAGCTATAAAGCCTAGAAAAGACATTCTTTGACTTTCTCCCTTCTCCTCTGAAGAGCCTAATGTGACAGGTGTTCTGTCTTACGTCCAGGAGGAAACGAATGCCACCCAGAGATGCCAAGAAGAATCTAAATAGGCCATTGTTTGGTTTCCCCTCTCAGTCTATTACCATTAATTAGATCATACCCATTTGTCCAATCACATTTCTACAGAGCTGTTCATTTCTCGTTCAACCTGAGCATAAAAATAGGCAGTTTTCCCTGGCTCTTTGGCTCTTCGTTTCTGAAGTCACCCCTATCACGTACAACTTTGATTAAACAGATCGGTTAAGCTTTTCTCTTGTTAACCTGTCTTTTGCTTTGTTATTGGAGTGTAGGCTACGAGCCTTAAGATGGGTGCAGACACGCTAACACCTTTCCGCCCCTATGTAAGTAAACAATTGTGGACCCCAAAGCATTTATCTTGCTTTTAGACTGAAAACAAATCATCAGAAAGAAAACAATTTATCAACAAAACCCAACTTGGAGGAAAAATGTAAAGCTTATCTTAGCAGTCTTTTATGTAATGGTGGAGCATCCATGGGCAGAAATAGCTTTAAATTACTGATTGAGAAGTGCAGTGAGTGATTTAGTGTCTGTGTCTATTGAAACAGATTGGGTTGGTCTTAAATAACTATTTCCTAACTTCAAACTTTCTTTATGACATTCCTTTTCTCTTTTATCTTTGAACTCTCTGACAGCCTACTAATTCACACTCTTGCTTTCAGCTACACCAAATTCAGTGGCGAATGGATATGTAAATTTAGAGTTTAGAGAGACCTTGGAGATCATCTAGATTACTTGCTAAATAGTTGAGGGAACCAAAGCTCAGAAAGATCAAATGACCTGCTTGCCACAAATTACAATAATTATTGGCAAATCCAGTTCTACTACCAGTCCAGTGATCTTTCACCACATCCAGGACAGTCACAACCATAAGCCAAAAATGACAGAGAAACAGATAGTAGTAAACAGTTTCTAAAAGTTAGCAATAAAAATAATAAATAGGATAACAAAGATCATCATTCATGCATAAAATATAGTTTCCAAAAAAGAAGATGGAGGTAAAAAACTATTTAGTTATTTTTCTTCATTTTATTTGCACTAACGTTGACTATGCCCATTCTATTCTAGACACTTCACACATACTCCTTCATTTAATTCCCATACTAATTTCAAAGTTTTTTCTTGTTTATTCTATAAAAACATAAAAAAGAAAAAAGGTTCATAATCTTACTAGGCCAATAAACTATGTGGACATTTTAAAAATAAAAGTAACATACAGACCTGGCTAGGAAACCTAAATAACAGAGAAAAACATAAATTAAATATGTTAACTTCCCTCCTCCTGCCCAACTTTCCATTCCTCTCCCTCAAGTTAACTTCTAACTGTTTCTTATAATTCCTATCCCCCTCGTTATTAAGCACATATGGGGATGCATATCTCCTGATGTAAAATTCTTTTACTTATTACACCAAAGGAAATCTGATATACACATTGTTCTACATCTTGTTTTTATCCACTTAATTTTTTTTATGTTTTTCTGCATCGGCACTTATGCCTCTACCTATCTTAAAGGTTTGTGTAATACACCATACTGCAGACGTACTCTAATTCATTTAACCACTCCCCGATTCATAGTACGAAGGCTGTTTCTAGTTTTTTCTATTAGGTTAGCATTATTCATCTCATTTTACAAGTAGAGAAACCAGAGCTCAAGAATAAGCATATTAATTACTTGACATTTCTCTGCTAAGAAGGCATCAGGGCTAATTCAACTAAATTCACATCTGTATGTCTTAAGTCCTTGATTTTTTCCCTTATTCTAAATATTTACCCAGACAACCCAAAGCACTTGATCTACTAATCAGACAGCAGAGTTTTTTGGTCATTCCAACACCTCTTAGCTAGGAATTCTTTTTTTTCCTCTATTGTGTTCATAGGAAATTGTCCAAAGTTATACTGTTAGAATGATCTAAGCAGTTACAAACAAGTTATTTGGGAAACACTCTGGTCATTTGTCTGTATTAAATTAAAATTGACCCAATTAAATAGGAGAGTTTTTCTTTTGGAACAATGGAGAAATGTGACTTCTTCTCCTCCCCTCTGGGTGAGGAAGAGTGGAGGGGACAAAAAGAGTCCACATTTCTTTCCACACTAGCAGAGAATGGAGACTGGTTCTCACAGCCACCAACTGCGCAACTACGCAGGGAGGGGTAAGAGGCCCGCATGGTAATCAAGAAAATGCTAGGACCTCAACTGCTTTGGTGATTTGGGGCCCCAAACTCACTAATTATATGGAAAGAAGGAGGAGATAGATTCTCTACTGTACAAGGATGGGAAATGGCCACAATAGGGCCACACAAGTTAACCCAGCCTCCAATACAGGACAATTTCACACTTTCCCGCAGGGGGTTAATGACTTTGTGTGTGTGGCTGTCCCAGAGAATGAGTCCCCTCTTCCGGAAGCCTTTAACTCCTGTCAATAAGCCTTCCGTTGCTATGCAAAGCTATTGAGCCTCCTGAATAATTCCATGCAAGGTAAAGTGCCCTGCCTTCCGACCTTTTTGTAAAGTATTGTGCTGTTGCTTGTCCTTGCTACGCCAGGATATTTCACCTTCTTCTTGTAAATAGCTACCACTTTAGAAGGCTTGTCTGGCGATCACTCACAGCAAGGCCACCGAATGGCCAGCTGTACTGGGAGTTGCCCTAACATTCACTGGCCCTACTGTTCGCAGATCCTTGCTAAGCTCTCAGCCCTTCCATGCAAACCAATAACACACTTGTTAACACTTGCACACCAAAAAAAGTCTGAGAAACTGGAGTAGGAGCTCAAGGTAGAAGCACTATTCAAAGTAGTACTGCCTTCTAAGACCAGGTGGAAAGGGTAACAATTCCACAGATTACAGTGGTGGCATGATATTTTAACATATATTTCCCCAAATTGAAAAAATCCAGGCATTATGTGACTAGGTTGTTAAGCGAAGACTAAAGATTTGCTCAGTGTTATGGAAACACATCTTCTAAGAATCTAAGTGGTTTCTAACCTTCAATCCACCTGAAATAGTGGCTTCTCAAGTCAATTTGGATAGTTCCTCCCTCCCCGCTAGCTATAATAATTTTGCACAATGATTTATGGTTTTACAATAGTTTCACATATGTCATTTTATGTGATACTAAAAAAATGGTTTGTAACAGTCCTAACTTGTATTTATTTGACACTATTTTACATTGGAAAAACACAGCTCAGGATTTGTTCGAGTAGATGATCAGAGGCCATCCATCAGCTTTCTAATGTTTGCTCACCTACTTCCCAAACCTCTGGGAAAGACTTGTATGCTGGTGCTATAAGAAAAAAACTGCTTACCTTCTCTTCCTGCTCTGGGATTAGCTCCCCACATGTAAGTACTGGAAAGAAGTGAGAAGATATTTTGCTTCAAACAGAGTTACATGCCTAAAGAGCTACAAATCCTTGTTTTATACTATCGGAGGCCCATCAGGGGTCTGAATAACACCCAAAAGCTGTTCTTGTTGAGAGCATCTACATTTGCCAAGAGCCCAAACGTGTAGACAGCAGACAACTGAACAGTGCCAAGGAGGATGTTGAGTGGAATGAGTGAACTGCAAACCTGGGACGAATAACACATTACTTGAGTAGAAAAGCTGAGAGTTTTAAAGACATATGGTCCTTGCTGTCAGATCTTTATGACTTATCCACTGGGGCTTTGCCTGTTTATATGTGCAGTTTACTCATTGTCTTTCCATTTATATTTGGTTTATGTACAGGGGGCTTAACGCCTGTGTATGTATATGGTTGGCAAACCTCCCTCTGCTGTGTCTGTTTTTATTCTTCGACCTAAAGTACTTCTAAAGACCTTCCATTTTAAATTCCACACTAAAATCAGTGGCTAAATGAAAGCATCTTTTTAGCGATTGTCTGTCTCTGCTTTATGCTGGGGTTAACCCACTCCATGTTTTAAAATTGGACTTGGAAAATACGGTCCATAAAGTTGGGGAAGGAGAAGTATTCAGATGTACAGCCAGACACCTATTTCCAAAATAACACAGCAGTCTTTGCAAATGTCCCCAAATGGCCTCAGTAATCTAAATTGCAGATAAGAAAATCACTCTGGGTTATTAGAGAGGAAAGTTTTACCTTCAAGGTAAAAGGAAGATGATCTTTCAAGCTTAGAAATGCAACTAATAGATTCCATCTGCAAATTCAGCTCTCCAGAGAGGTCTCAGGAGCAGCCATTTTCCCCTGTCTGGGACCCAATACAGTTTTAGCTGGAGGGATAATTTGGAAGAGAAAAATAAACATCAGCATAACCAAGTAGATGATCCGAGTTCAGACATGTCTGCCCAGTACCCAAAACATTCTAAAAGTAAAAAAAACCAAAAAGAACAGTAGGGTGAGTTGGTAACTTTGTCATTTAATCCAAAGAGTCTAGTTGTCCATGTTGATCTTGTTACTAGTTATTCAGACTTCAAACATTTGAGAATGATTTTGATGTAGGAGGAGTTCAATCCAGTTTGTTCTCACGATAGAACTGCATTGTGCAATTTTAATTAAAAATGTGGGGTTTCACAACCTCTGAATCACTTCACTCTATTTTTTCATTTTGTTTTTGCAGTTCCAACACATTTTCTAGGGATAGTATGTTGATTAGTCAAAGTCATGTATATTCCTTCACATTTAGAACTTACCCTTCATGCTAATATTACCTAATTAGACACTGTCTATGAATGAATGCAATACATTCACTTAAAACATCACTAGGGAGTAATGAATCTTGTCTGCACAGAACAGGAAAGGTATCCCTGCTGTCTGGCCTTCAGCGTCTTACTGCCCCACTCTCTTGGGGCATTCAGGAAACCAGTGTGTTGAGAATGCATTCCTGGGCAACAGAACTTACATTGTTCCAAAGCTTCCAGAACCGGCTTTGGGTGTTGCTGCAAAATCTTCACCCTGTGTCTGCAACAGCTGCCTTCTCCTGACAATCACTTCCACATGCCCCACTTTAGAGCTAGGAGGAAAAGTACTTCGGGCTCAGTTTGGCCACACACATTGAAGAGGACCCTCTCACACTAAAGTGGCATTAAAAAATGTTTTATGGTATTTACTTAAAAGCTAGGTTTTCACAGAGGTCTTCAGTCCAGGCAAACCCTAATGTTTTTGTTAAAATAATAGTATCTTATAAGCAAAAGAGTTTTCCTGCTTTTTTGAAGAACTCAATAAGAGAATCCAGCCCTTCAGAGATAAACCTCCAGGTCCAAGGTGTGTCTTCAGCAAAGCCATGTTCTGCAACCCCTCTGTACCTGCAGAGGGAATCTGGCTTTAAGCTGGGGCAGATAGTCACCATAGGAGCTACTGGTTCCTAGAGAGCTAAAAACGCTGGTGCACAGCAGGTTTCACAAAAACATTCACAGCCGCTGAGTACCTGATGCTACAGCACATTTGTTAGGAACATTAAGGCCTCTGTTGGGTTACCATCAAGGGCTTTTTCTAAGGTAAATCTGATCTTCTATGGAACAAAGGAGATGCAAATTAGAAAGGGTGGCAAGTAGGTGGGTTTCTTTCTTGGCATCTCAGGGAAGTAAACTTCTGAGTGAGACATGTCCTGTTTTGTTGTGTTTTGTTTCTGCATGTTCAGCAGACATCTCTAGGTGAATTTTTTCTTTTTTTTAGAGGGAGTCTCACTCTGTTGCCCAGGCTGGAGGGCAGTGGCATGATCTCGGGTCACTGCAACCTCCGCCTCCTGGGTTCAAGCGATTCTCCTACCTCAGCCTCCTGAGTAGCTGGGACTAGAGGCATGCGTC
>NW_012119821.1:4008211-4008753 GCF_000951035.1 Colobus angolensis palliatus | reverse complement strand
TCTACAGAGAGAGAAGGTGTGATTCACAGTTGCTTGACATAAGATAGTACTGAAGATTCCAAGTAAATGATTTTTCCCAAGATCATGAAGCAAATCAATTACAGTCTGGCTTTAAATCAAAGTCACTCTGCCCCATCACCTGTCAAATACTTCTTGAATTTTGACATCATTCTTCTTTACTCTGGTCCTTGGTTAGCCTTTACCCATAGCAAACCTTTCAACCTATGTGACAACCACAGGAACAGTGAAATAGGTGAAGTCTAAATGTCTGCTAAAAGGTAAGTAAAGGCATTGTTGAAAAGGACAGACTAGCAAAAATTCAGTGAAATTATGAAATAATTTGTAAGTTCTCCTTTGAGTGCAGGGGAACTTTTAAGTAATGGTATACCTTTACCTTTAGTGGAACCAGTCATTTGCTATTTCTTGAAATGTTTGTAAAGGTCGGCTTGTTCCCTGAAACTGGACTGATTTTTAGGTGAAACTTAATGTGCCATATGATTTTACTTAAGTTATTACTTTTCGGCCGGGCGCAGTGGCTCAAA
>NW_012119821.1:3999969-4000546 GCF_000951035.1 Colobus angolensis palliatus | reverse complement strand
GAAGTGTGGGCTGTGCCATGACCAAGGTAAGCACAGGAGGGCCAGACCATTGTCAGGAGGGCTGTCCAATCTAACGTTGAAGAGGAGCCACTCTTCCTCCCCAGTGTGTTCTGTAGTCTATCAAAGATGAACATTACTGTCTGGCTAATGTTGACTGACTTCTTTGAAGATAGCAATTACCAACGGTTATTTTTAAAGAGCCAGATATACATCGATGCATATGTTTTTTTCATTAGAAAATACCTGCTCTGAATATACTCTGGTAAGACTGCAAAGGAGTTACACATGTAAGTCCCTATGAAACAAGATGAAAGGACAGCCTGAAATATTTATCAGCCACTGTCACCCCGCAGAATTAGTGCCTATTTGTCCCAAAGTGCTCTGCAAAGTAATGATTTGGACCTTGGGAGAGAACTGATTATGCAAGTAAGAATTTAGCATCCATTAGGCACTCAGTGTCAACACGCCCAGGCTTGGACCCGGTTTTCTATTGTGAGAGGATCATTGCCAGGACACCATGGTATGCCTCAGCCATGCAGAAAAGTGTTTCAACTTCTTCTTCTTTTTTTTTTTTTTT
>NW_012119821.1:3992705-3998709 GCF_000951035.1 Colobus angolensis palliatus | reverse complement strand
CTGTTCATCGAGTCACATTATCTGAATTTAAAATTGGCTGCGTTTTAAGTAAAGAAAACTGAAATTTAGAAAAAAAGAAGAAAGAAAGAAAGAAAAAAGCCATCCAGAGAAGCAGTGCACCGTGGTAGTAATGCGCTAATGTGCTGATGGAGTTCAGGACAAGCTGCCCCAGAGTACGGCACCTGGGCATTTGAGAAAACAGCAGAAGCAGGACCGTCCCCTCACCTTCTCCTGCTCTTCTCCCCTAAAGCAGGTCCTGAAACCTAGGAGGAATTTTCTGACCCTCCTTTGAAGCAGATCACAAGACCCTCATGTGAACCGTGCCCTCCCAATCCTGGTTGGAAAGAACATCCTTATTTCTGAAGAAAAAGGGTCACAGAGAAGAATCTGAACAAACAGGATGTGCTAAGTACCCTCCCACACACAGTTTATTACCATCAAATCATACTTTTTTTTTTACCCAATCATACCACTTCATAGCTACCCACTTCTTCATCAAATCTAGCGTAAAAATACACCAGCTTCCTCATTTCTTCAGGCCTTCAAGTCCTTTAAAGTCTCCTGTGTCATATTAAACTTACAATAAATAGTGTGTGTATGTTTTCCACTCATTAATTTATCTTTGGTTACAGGGGCCTCAGCCATGAACCTAGTGATGGATGAGAAAGATATATTTTCTTCCCCCACAGTGCATACAGGCTTTGGATTCTGAGTCATTCAGTCAACAAATGTTTATTGACCACGGGCTGTGTGCCAGGCATGCAGTAAAGAAGGGAGAAAGACCTTTGCTGTCATGGGGTCCGTACACTTGAGTCGGGGGTTAGAAATGGGGAGAGACAGACAGACTGAAACACAGTATAAACACATAGAAAGAGAGAAAGAGGGAATGAATGCCAGATGGCCGTGAAGACAGTGCTGGGCACCACTGCGGTGTGGTATGATGGAGAATGACCTAGTGGTGGCCCTCTGAGGGGGCTCACCACAAACTGAGCCCTGAAGGAAAGCCCTGATTTTCAATCTTATCTTGACAAACACTTTGAAATTCAAAGGCCGTTAAACTCTGATTTTAAAATTGACCTGTTTATAATTTATTTGTGTCAGCCACAGTCATAACAAGGAGATAGGGGTATGGGGTGGGAGGTACAGGGGAAAATGTTCTAAGCAAAGGGAGCAGCAAGTGTAGCAGAGGGGACTGAGCTCCAGACTCAGCTCTAACTCTCTCTGGTTGAGTGACTTCAAGCAAGTTACCAACATACCTAGGTCCTTTGTGAAAGGCCCTTTAAAAGAGAGACAGTTTCTAACTCACAGGAACTTACCTAAATCAAATGACACCAGCATATAGTAATTACTCATATAAGGTAGTTGATTTCCTATGTTATCTTGATAAACCCTTTAAGATTCAAAGACCATTAAACTCTGATTTAGAAATTGTCCTGCCGGGCGCGGTGGCTCAAGTCTGTAATCCCAGCACTTTGGGAGGCCGAGACGGGCGGATCACGAGGTCAGGAGATCGAGACCATCCTGGCTAACACGGTGAAACCCCGTCTCTACTAAAAAATACAAAAAAACTAGCCGGGCGAGATGGCGGGCGCCTGTAGTCCCAGCTACTCGGGAGGCTGAGCCAGGAGAATGGCGGGAACCCGGGAGGCGGAGCTTGCAGTGAGCTGAGATCCGGCCACTGCACTCCAGCCTGGCGGCAGAGCGAGACTCTGTCTAAAAAAAAAAAAAAAAAAAGCAGCAGGAAATGTGAAATCAGAGATGACCCAGGTTATGAGTTCTTAGAAATCAGGGCTAAATTTATTTATAAGAGGAAACAAACAAGATGCCATTCTCTTGGGGACAAGGGTGACTTCTCCATGAGATGCAGTACCATAGTGCCTAGGACCCATGATCCTTTGCAGAAAAGGGGAGTTCCACAAAAATGTTCCAATTTTTTTAAGATGAGCAGAAAATTTAAAAAAAGAATTCTTAGGTATATTTTAATATAAAACGTCATAGGTTTGTCTTTATAGCAGCACAATAGCAAGCTTTAATTTTTAATGTTACCTTATGGAGACAGGGCCTCCCAAGTCAAAGTCCCTAGGCCTTAAAACTCCAGATCCCAGCTGACTAGGGGAGGAGAATGTTCCTTTACTGCTCCTGATCTCCTCGCCTCCATCCGTGCCTGGGGCTTCTTTCACCTGCTCTGCTGCCCACCTTCTTCCTTAGCCATCTTGCCTTATATTACTGCCTATCCCCAGCCCCTGCTTTATTTTAGATCACCCAACCCAGATTTTTATGCAATTTCCCATTTCCCACAGCTTAGATTTAGTAAGAAAATCCCCTAGAGATGGTATGGCCACGGCACGCCAGCCCAGCCCAGAGGCACTTAAACATGGGGAGCAAAGAGCATGCAGAGCTCCGTGCTTCAGGCCACATCATTTTCACAGGGAATCCCACAGGCCTGATCCTTTGGCAGCCTGGGTGCTAAATGCAAGCCACAGCAGGTTTTGATTTTCAACTCCAATGACTTATGCTCTTGGTCCTAAGAATTCACAAAGTGTTAAAGGCATTAATAACGAGACATACTCTCACCGTTGCAGTGGGGTTGTTTCTTGGCTTGATGTTTTGTTTTGCTTTGGCTTCCCAAGGAGTGTCTGAACTATCTGTACTCTAAAAATTTACCAAAGAGATAAGCTGTGTGGACAGGGTGCTGGATGTAGATGCCAGCCAAAAAACATTTAAAACTAAAAAAATTCCCCTCAGAGATTGGGCCCTTAACTAGGGCAACCCCCAGGTGAACTTACAAAACTAGCTAAGAGTATCACATCCCTAGCAAAACTGAGCCTTCCTCAGCTCTGAGCCTGTAGCCCTAACATCTCCCAGACAAAACCTGATCTCAAGGAAACATTGTCACTTATTTACATTCTACCAGGAGGTGACCTCTCCTTGTCACTTAGTCTAGAGAAACTTACGTTTGGATTCTGACTCTCATTATGTAAAGGCTGTAAGGGATTTTATGATGTACCAAGAAATAAGTAGAAGTATCCTATTTGGTGGCTGCAGTGACCTTCTCTAAAGGCGAAGTTATTTTACCTTTCTTAAAATTCTTTTTAATTATATAAGAAATACATGAATACATTTTCCTTTTCACATTAAAACAACATGTATAAGGTTAAAATTCACCTTTGCTTATTCCTGCACGTTCTTAGTAGCTTCATGTTCTCTTCTTCCTGGGGGTATCGCTATGGTTTTGAATGCATCTTTCAAATGTCATATACACGTACACCCATGTATGTGTACCCACAGGGAAAAGATATATATGGTATTGCCCCTTACATAAATGAAATAAAAAAAAGTACACTGTGTATTTTTGCTGCACCATGTTAGAGCTTACTTTGTATCTCATTATGTTTAACTATGCTATTATATTTATCATATAAAACGAAAGTGTGTGTAGCCATTACCCTGTCGACGGGCCTGTAATCTTACCTTATAGGTAAGTGCCTTTCTCAGTCTTCTTCCCAATCCAGGCACCTGGCCATAACTGTGGCATAGGAAGGATCTAATGAATATACTAGAAACATGAGATCAGAGTATCAGACTTCCAGGGCTGTATTTTGAAAAAGCAACAAAGAAAGTTCCAAGAAAAGAGTTTCCTTTCATTTGGTGGTAAAAGCCAGTGTGGAGATTGTAAAAAGAAAATCTTTAAAAGGAAAATAAATTGCTAAGGGCTGGAGAGAAGAGGTGGGAGTGAGGCTGGAATAACAACCATTCTAAATCAGTGAGAATACTAATGGAAAAAGTTACACCTAGGGATTTTATGGGACCTGAGCTTTGTTTAGCAGCCCGCCCTCAGTCCTCATTTGAGAGAACAAGGCCCATAAGTACTTTTCCAATATTCACCTAGATTGATAGAATGGGCTCTTCATTAATTTACGTTGAGCTTCAGTTTGTCTAGTTTGTATTAAGCTTAATTAATCCAGTTAACTGGTGCTGGCCTGAATGGAAACAAAAGAGAAAACACAGGAAGTATAAAGTCAGGTTTGTGCTCTTGGTATGTGGGACCTAGGAATTCTCATTGCAAGGAAGACATGCTCAGATTCAAGTTGCCTGACCTCTATAGGCTCCTAAATAAAGAACCTAAAATTCTGAATAAAAGAAGTAGAGTTGGAGCCCAGAAAAAAGTGAGGTATGGAATAACAGAAACTCACTGCAGAGTCCACGCTTCAATCAGTGAGCCTTAAGGCGCTAAGAGGTCAAAACCTGAGCCTTTTGCACAGATCCCTGGGTCTGGGTCCCAGCTCTGCCACACTTCAGCTGCACCATTTTAGCCACATTACTAATCCTCTTCATGCTTCAGTTTTTTCGTCTGTAAATTAGGGATAGTACTTTTTCATAAAATTATGAAGATTCAATTCGATCATTCATGTAAAGTCCTAATTCTCAGTATAATTCCTGGCACATAGTAAATATTCTATAAATGATAGTTTTTATTAACTAAAAAAGTTGGTATTAAGCCACAAAACTTCTGGTATTTGGATGTCTAAATGATTTTATTGTAAGTATTATGTATGAGGGGGGAAAAAAGCTTTTTTTTTTTTTTTTTTTCCACAAAAAGAAGGCCTGGATGGCATTTATTCAGAAAAACTGGGGGCTAACTTGTCACATCATGACTCAGTCACCCTTTATCATTTATCTGTAATTCCAAAAATCCAGAACAGAATTTTTAGAATTTGCAGCTTTCTTAAAAGGGATATTTTACATTGTAATAATTTCACCCTGGGTTTAAGCCTGTGTTTCTGCAGTATTCTTCACCCTTTCTGGCCCATTTAGCTCAGAACATAAGCTTGACAGCAAGACAAACAAATTCCTCAAATGAGACTGCCAGCCAGTATTTGGGCTATAAAGCATGGCCAATTTGCTTTCTCAGGATGGAGAATATAATCCCCAGAAGGTGGGTAGGCACAGAGTTCAAAAAGAAAGTGAATAACCTGTTCGTCTGCCTTAGCCATTAACATTCTTGACTTTTCCATTTTGTGTCCTCTCTTGCAAACCCCAGCATTATCGAGGGCACTTTTGAGTGCCTGATTCCATGTCTTTGAACAAACAAAGTCGCAACCACTGTTCCTCTCTCAAGAGCAAAAACTTGAAATTTGTCAAGAAATAGTGAGTACTGTTTGCCAATGGATATAATTCAAATGTCAGACTCTGCTTCTGTACTCTTAGGCCCTGACCACACCAGACGGCCTGTGTTTATTCAGTGCCTTGGTTTCTCTTCTCTTGAATCAGGGGAAATAGAATGTGCTACTACTCACTGCTCAGTTTATAAAGAGCTATGAAATCCCTGAAATTGAGTTGTTTGAAGTAGAGCTCTGGAGGTCACAAAGGGAGAGGCTACAGCTGAATTCCAGTTCCAACATTTCACAATAAAGTTGGAGTTACAACCATGCATACGTAGAACTTCCCTAGAAGTTTCAGCCAACAGGGACCCCTCAGATGTGAAAATCAGAACTCTCTTCCCCTTTCTCTTTCTCATGAAGAACAGAGCAGGATTATACCACCAGCTGTTTTCTTCTTCTTCGTTTTTGTTTACGGTTTCTTTAGTTAAATGACACCGAGAGGATTGGCAGCATAAGGTTCTGTCATGGCATTTTTGCTGCATCACTTGATTCCATTAATCTTGAGACAGCAGGGCAGGTGGCTTCTAGGGGCTCCTCCAGTCAGGCTGCTCATCAGGCTCTTGGAGCATGGGTGAGAGAGGTGGAGGGAAGCACAATTACTCAGCCAGTGGAGCCTCTCCACGTGACTTCCTTTGTGCCAATAAGAGACTTCCCAGTCCTGATTCAGCCTAGGGAGAGACGCATAGCTAAGGATCCTGGAACACAAGTCTGGTGGGGGACAGGCTCCCAGGCACTGGATCCATCAGCAAAGGAGAATCTGCTTCTATGCCCTGAGCCTCTACTCACTAAGCATATAAAGTCAACCATTTTCTTTTCTTTCCTTTTTCTTTTTTTTTTTTTTT
>NW_012119821.1:3975547-3991710 GCF_000951035.1 Colobus angolensis palliatus | reverse complement strand
TAGCCAGGATGGTCTCGATCTCCTGACCTCGTGATCCGCCCGCCTCGGCCTCCCAAAGTGCTGGGATTACAGGCTTGAGCCACCGCGCCCAGCGAAGTTCTTGTTTAAGTCCTATGGTTTCAGCTTTTCCCAGTGGTGGTATTGACAAAGCACTAGGAGAAGGGGCTGCAGTCAGTGTTCCATTCAGGTGAGGAGCAGTTGCTCACACAGGAGGTCTAAAAAAGGAGAACCCTGAAGTCTAAAAAAGGAGAACCCTGAGTCTAAAAAAGGCCTCCAGAACCTGCCTGATGCCTGAAATTCTATGAAAGCACAACCGCAATACCCTCCCTGCAGTGCTCTCAAACTGGTGGCCCCAAAGATGTTTAAATTTCAAATTGTTGTAGTGTTTTTTGAGAGGGAGAGGGAAGGAATATGCTGTCGGTAATTAAAAATGGAGTGATTTTAGAAAACTTTCAGTTTTCTGTTGAAAATCAGAAGACCTGCCAACACAAGACCCTCTTTTCTGTGTGATAACAATCATCTAGAGCTGAGTGGTGGTCAGCTCACCTACACAATGCTGGCACTCTGTTACTCTGCATGGAAGCCACCAATCATGAGAGAGCAATCAATCATGATCTATCAATTCATGGTCCCTCTCGGGTCCTCAGTCTCCACTGCTTTCTCTTATCCTATGCTGTCCTGATTTCATATGTGTACATTGCCAGCTTGTGGCATTTACTACATTCTGGCTTTATGGTGAGTAGAGTCTTATTTTATCCATACTTTCTGTCTCAAATAGACTGTCCTTTTTTGGGAAAGAGAGTGTACAGGATCACTATATTTCATGTGAATTCACTACCATGCCTTCTAAGTGATTTATTTATTTATCTGTTGCCCAGGCTGGAGTGCAGTGGCACGGTCTCAGCTCACTGCAAGCTCCACCGCCCGGGTTCACGCCATTCTCCTGCCTCAGCCTCCCGAGTAGCTGGAACGACAGGCACCTGCCACCACACCCGACTAATTTTTTTGTATTTTTAGTAGAGACAGGGTTTCACCATATTAGCCAGGATGGTCTCGATCTCCTGACCTTGTGATCCGCCCACCTCAGCCTCCCAAAGTGCTGGGATTACAGGCATGAGCCACTGCGCCTGGTCGATTGATTTATCTTAATACTTGACCACTTTTAAAATAAAAGAACCATGAACAGTCATCTCTACCCGTGTGAATGAAGAGAATGAGAGCAGGTTTGATATGAGCTGTGAGGTGAGAGCACTCACAAGATAACAATAGACACAGAAGAGTGATACTACAAAGTTCGGAATGGAATCCACTAGCATAGTCACCAACTGATGGTTTACAGCCTTGATCTAGCTCACGGACATGCTTTGTTTGTTCTGCCCTTTGTTTCAAAAAGGAAAAAAAGAAAAATTTTTCTTGCAAGGCAAGATTTAAAAATCAACTGATAAATGGCTGATTCTAGACTTGAGGAAGGGAATACACAAGATGAGTCGAAAGCATCTTATAGTACTAGAAAGTAAGGAAGAGCTCCAAAAAAAACCCCACAAAGCCAAAAAAACTCACAGAATGATGGGGGGATGACAGAGAGACATGGGAGCCAACTGAAGGAGCTCCCAATGGCCAATATTATGCGAAGAGGAAATAACATACTGAATTCTAACTCAAAATATAAAATAAATATCCATGCATTCTTACTTATGTAAAGACATTATTGAATAAAGTAATAAATGGGAGAAGTGAAAAGTATCTCAAAAAGACGAATTCCACATAAATTATGTAGCTACTTCACTCCTGTATCAGTTCGTTCTCACATTGCTATAAGGAAATACCTGAGACAGGTCACGCGCAGTGGCTTATGTCTGTAATCCCAGCACTTTGGAAGGCTGAGGCGGGTGGATCATTTGAGGTCAGGAGTTCGGACCAGCTTGGTTAACATGGCGAAACCCCATCTCTACTAAAAATACAAAAATTAGCCAGGCATGGTGGTGCATGCCTGTAATCCCAGCTACTTGGGAAGTTCAGGCAGGAGAATTGCTTAAACCCGGGAAGCAGAGGTTGTGTGAGCCAAGATCACTCCACTGCATTCCAGACTGGGTGACAAAGCAAGACTCCATCTAAAAGTAAAAGAAAAAAGAAAATACCAGAGACTGGGTAATTTATAAAGGAAAGAGGTTTAATTGACTCACTGCATGGCTGGGAGGCCTCAGGAAATTTGCAATCATGGCAGAAGGCATCTCTTCACAGGGTAACAGGAGAGAGGATGACTGCAAGCAATGGAAATGCTAGATGGTTATAAAACCATCATCAGATCTTGTGACACTCACTCACTATCACAAGAAAAGCATGGAGGAGACCACCCGTCATTCTATTACCTCCACCTGGTCCCGCCCTTGACCCGTGGGGATTATGGAGATTACAATTCAAGATGAGATTTTGGGTGGAGACATAGCCAAACCATAGCAACTCCCAAGGAGATGGAGCATAATTCCCCATCCCGTAAGTGTGGGCTGTGCGTGGTGACTTTATTCTAAAGAGTACAGGCCGGGCGCGGTGGCTCAAGCCTGTAATCCCAGCACTTTGGGAGGCCGAGACGGGCGGATCACTAGGTCAGGAGATCGAGACCATCCTGGCTAACACGGTGAAACCCCGTCTCTACTGAAAAATACAAAAAAACTAGCTGGGCGAGGTGGCGGCGCCTGTAGTCCCAGCTACTCGGGAGGCTGAGGCAGGAGAATGGTGTAAACCCAGGAGGCGGAGCTTGCAGTGAGCTGAGATCCGGCCACTGCACTCCAGCCTGGGCGACAGAGTGAGACTCCGTCTCAAAAAAAAAAAAAAAAAAAAGAGTACAGTGTGGAGACAGGGAGAAAGAGTAACTTTACAGTGGAGAGAGCAGACAGACACTACCTCAGCCAGGTCATCAAGGCTAGTATCATCAGTCATATTTATAATACGTACCCTTGATATGATGTGATGAGAATGGCGCTTTGCCTCTGTGCTCTTATATGACAGATGTATCCTCACCTGTCAGCAATAACTTAAGCATACCCCAAGCATGACACTATGGTCTAAGAAGAATGTTGGTTCAGGATTCCAAACTAAGGAATCCAGGAGGAGTGGCCAACCCAGAGGTTTACTCCTTTCTAAGAAGGACATCGGAATCCCTGGCCCATTCCTTGGTATGCAGGTATTCCGGGAACTGAGAACCCTCTTTTGAGTTAAATGGAGGTTTCTAGATGGACAGTGCTAAGTAAAAAATGCTATTTAAACTGCATGCTTTTTACAAACGATAGTGCTTCTCCTGTCCAGACCACAGTCACTGTATATAAGTCCTCCACAAACCCTATGGCTCCTTTGCTGGCTCTGGGTCTCCTCTTATACCTGCAGACACAGTGCAATCCCCACTGGCATCAATAGGGGTCTGGCATGCCAAGTCTTCCTTCCCAAAACCCATAATCCCAGTCTAATTATGAGAAAAACATCAGACAAACCCCAGTTGAGGGGCCTTCTACAAAATACCTTCTCAGTATTTTGTAAAACTATCAAGGTCACCAAAAACAGGGAGTCTCAGAAACTTTCACAACCAAGAGGAACCTATAGAGACATGGCAACTAAATCTAATGTCATATCTTCAGTGGGATCTTGAGTCAAAAGAGGATGTAAAGTAAAAACCAAAGAAATCCATACAAAGTATACAGTATACATATTCATTAATAATTGTGTATCAATGTTAGTTCAATAATTCTAACAAATGTGCAGGTTGATCATTCCTAATTAGAAAATCCAAAATCTGAAGTGCTCCAAAATTTGAAATGTTTTGAGCACTAATATGATTCTCAGGCCGGGCGCGGTGGCTCAAGCCTGCAATCCCAGCACTTTGGGAGGCCGAGATGGGTGGATCACAAGGTCAGGAGATCGAGACCATCCTGGCTAACATGGTGAAACTCCGTCTCTACTAAAAAAATACAAAAAACTAGCTGGGTGTGGTGGCGGGCGCCTGTAGTCTCAGCTACTCGGGAGGCTGAGGCAGGAGAATGGTGTAAACCTGGGAGGCGGAGCTTGCAGTGAGCTGAGATCCAGCCACTGCATTCCAGCCTGGGCGACAGAGCGAGACTCCGCCTCAAAAAAAAAAAAAAAAAAACCATGATTCTCAAAGAAAATGTTCAGAGAAGCATTTGGTATTCTGGATTTTTCCATTAGCAATGCTCAATCAGTAAGTATAATGCAAAAATCCAAAACAATTCAAAATCCAAAATACTTCTGATTCCACAAAGGATACTCAACCTGTACCATATGAATATAAGATACTAATAATAGAGGAAATTGGTGTGGGGTAGATGGGAACTCTCGTACCATCTTCATAATCTTCAAGTAAATCTAAAAGTATTCCTGAAAAGTGTATTTTAAAAAACCAATGTAGTTCACAGTAAGTATATTTTAAAAATCAAGTATTAAATATATTTTAAAAATCAATTTATTTCACATTAAAATCTTGATTTCTAGCTCTTGAAGAATGCAGCGATTTTGAATGCTGATTGGATCAGCAATTCTGAGATCAAAAGGTCAATACTCTGGCTACAGCTGCCTCTCTACACCCTGCAACCTTATTTGCCAAGTAAAACAGCAGGAGAAAGAAGTCCCCAATCTAGCCTTCCAAATCACACACAAAGGCATCTAATTGGCAGAGCCTAATTCATCTATAGGACACTAGCTGTAGTCCAGAAATGTACGCAGAAGAATATGGAAATATATGCTGAGTGACCATGTTAAGCAGCGTAAGCACAGACTGATCCATTACACTGTTCTCCCCAACACTGAGGCCAAATGTGAACTGTCTTTTATCAATGTTCTTGCACTGTTGTTTCTTACATGTGCCTCTGTTTTGCTCATTACATTACCTGCTTTACCCCTACAGGCATTGGGGTTTGCCAGTCCTGCTAAAACTTAAGGGCTACGACACAATTGCACTGAAATATCATGTGTGTTAACTGAGAAAACATCACACAAAATTGTTGTGTAAATTAAATTCAATGGTGGGATAGGGCTTTGGAAAGTACAATAAAAATGTAAAGTGTTTTTTTTTTTTATCATAGACATGTTCCATTTTATCTGTCCACACAGGTAACTAAAATTACAAATTTAAAGTTTGCATACAGTTACATAACTAAAAATATATTACGTCACTATTTCAAACCATTGTCACATGTATTTATTGAAATTTTATAAGCAAAAAAATTATCTATTGTCCCGACAATAGTCTTTTTTGTTTGATGAGCTCACTTAATAAGTATCTCTCTTCATCCTTCAAAATTGTCAGTGTTAGATCTGTTAAAGAAGCTCCTTTTCCCTAGGAATTCAAACGTTATTTGTAAATATCCACTAGCAAGAATCCTGCAATAGCTTGTAGGAAAATTAACAGGCAGAAAATAACATTCAACTGCTCATAGGCAGAAAAAATCCTGACTGAGTGAAATAGCTGACTATAATCATCTGCTCTTTCTAACTTATCTTTTCTTGTAAAGACAATAATACCTGCATGGTAGAGAACATGCAAACAGCACCAATTTTCCTTTCCGTTCTGTAGGTATTATTTTCTTGAAAGAAAATAGCCCTGCAAGAAAATGTTCCAGCGGGGACTTTGAAACCTAAAAACAGATATTAAGGACCTATTAAATGAGAACAAGAATGGTGAGATCATAGAGTTCATCTATTCCAGTCTCTTAACCTGACACGGAATCTCTGACATGTCAAAACCCCATGTGATTATTTCCACAGACGGGAACCTCACAAGCTCATGAAGTTTTTGGTCTAAACCCGTAACTTGCAGCACTTTATAGAAAGAGCTTCTCTGCTGAAGGAATTGGCCTCCCTTCTACTTGCTGGAGCTCAACAGAACACAGTTTTCCTTCCCTTTCCCCTGGACCCAGATGGGTGGTTTAAAAGAATTACATGAAAGATTTTGAAAGGCATTGTGGGCACTATAATAAACTGGCAAGTCTATGCCCTTTGACTGGGGAAAGACGCTCTGCAGCTCTCAAGGCTAAAAATGAAGGTCTGGTATTGCCTACAAAATTTTTTAAGCAAAGTAGGAATAAGAATCATTGTGTAAAGTTATCTTTAAAAAGAAAAAACAAGAACAACAATGTGGACTAAATAAAGCTTATCTATGTTATACATTTACCCAGATACCAAAGACAACCAGTGGGTTTTTCCCCAAAGTCTTATTTTCTCTGGGCTCATCCTAAACTTCCTCCATAGTTGCTTGAAGGTCACAATTTTTTGGGTCCTGGCTAGAGACAGTGCCCTAGGCTCTGGTTTCAGGCAAGCCTGGCATGAAATCCCAGCTCTGCATTTATCAGTTGCTTAACCTAGGACACTTTTCTGAAGTACCCTAATCCTCATTTTCTCTTTTGTGAAAAAACAGAGTACACACCTTCTACAGGCATCGTGAAAATTTAATTAGGCAATGCATGTAAAGAACTCAGCAGAGTGCCTGGCCTAGAGTAAGTATCACTGAGTACCTTGAAAATACTTTGTCACGCTTCTCCCAACACCCTGTTGTTAGTACGTGCTTATTTTTAAAATGTATTGTTCACAAGAAAAAATATTCCTGATTTTTTGTTTTTGAACAATAGAGTATGACAGACCTGTTACTTAATAACATTACAACCCTGTACTTCTATTGAATCAGTGTCAGATTCTTGTTTTAATAACGACATCACACCCTTGGCTCAGGTTAGGCTCATGATCAGCTAAATCCTCCGCAGCTTTTCATAAGGGCTGTTTCCAATCTGGGGATATGTCTTCATAGACGAATGAAATTGATTTCTGGGGAACCCACATATGTCACTTTACACTCATGGAAGTTTGATTTCAGGGAGCTGGTTTGAGTCCTAACAAGTACGTGATAGCAACTGCCTCCCAAGTTTATTAAGAGTATGGGTATTGAATCAAATAAAGTGTGTTTGAATTCTGGCTCAATTTCCCTATGTGTAAAATAAAGATAATAATAGAGCCTTACTTCATAGGGATATTATGCAGATAAAATGAGACAGTGGATAGAAAGCTTTTAGCAGAGTGCCTGGAACACAAGCACTCAATTCACCTTAGTGGTCATGATGACAATGACGATGATGATATTGATGATGATGACAATGATGATGATGATGATATTTATGTTGTCAAAATGTTGAAAAGGGAAGATGATGCTCTGATACTCTAACAGATCTGGGAAATGTTTGTTCAGCAAGACATAAGTCATCTAGCAGAACTATTATTCAGTCTCTATTTGGCATGTTTCTTCGTCACTCTGCCAAATCCTGGGCAAGGAATATAAAAGAATATCCTGATGAGCTCATTCTTATTTAAGGTATAAATGACTTAGTGAACTCTCTCTTCCAAGGAGTCATCCCTAGCTAAGATCCTCTGGCTATCTTATCAATGACTTACATATAAAAAGAAAATCTTCTAGCCCTCCCAGACACCTGCCTATCTCAACATTGTGTGTGTGTGTGTGTGTGTGTATGTGTGTGTTTTGGGGTGGGGGGAGGGTGAAGATTTTTTCTCCAGATCAGAGCATCCTGACACTATCTGACTTAGGTATGATGCCGGGAGCTATGGACGCAAAACAAGATTATTTTTCTGCCTATAGGAATATATATATATGGTGGAGAAGTATCGTTCTTCAGGAATGTTTCCCCCATTTCATTCCCACTTCCTCTGCTTTTAGAAGTATGTTTGGAGCTCCTGCTTCTCTAAGAATTACTATTATCTCCATCACACCTGCCCAGGACCACCACTGCTACTACCTAGGCCAGGTGTGGAACCCCAACTGTTTCCTCCTAATCATGCCCAAGGCACAGCCTATGAAACATGGAAACAGCCTTGCTTGGAATGTTTTCAGTACTTTTGTTCACCCTTCAATTTGTGTTTTTAAATTTCAACTTTTATTTTTAATTTCAACTTTTTTCTTTTCTTTTTTCTTTTTTTTTTTTCTGAGTTCTGCTCTTGTTGCCCAGGCTGGAGTGCAATGGCATGATCTCAGCTCACTGCAACCTCTACCTCCCAGGTTCAAGTGATTCTCCTGCCTCAGCTTCCCAAGTAGCTGGGATTACAGGTGCCCACCACCATGCCTAGCTAATTTTTGTATTTTCTGTAGAAACAGGGTTTTACCGTCTTGGCCAGGCTGGTCTTAAACTCCTGACCTCAGGTGATCCACCCGCCTCCGCCTCTCAAAGTGCTGGGATTATAGTCATGAGCCACCGTGCCCAGCATTAATTTCACCCTTTTAAGAAAAAAAGTTAAGCCTTACAAAAGCAACACGTGCTTCCAAAACAAATCAAACAAACTAAAATGGCACAGAGTAAAGTCTTATAAACCCCCTGCCCCTACTTTCTTGAGGCTCCCACTGTTGACGCCCTGGTATAAGTTGTTCCAAATGGTTCTCCACTCTCACACCAACCATACATCACAGACACATAGAGGGGGCAGATTTTTTTTGTTTATTTGCTTTCAGCTGCTCTTGATCCCATTTTACAAAATCTGACTTATGATATGCATATTATCCTATAGATTTCCTTTTTGACAATACCTCATGGACATCTTCCAAGCTAATAGATATAGTTCTAACTAGAATTTTAAGTAGGTGCATAATATTCCATGTTAAATATGTACCATAATTTATTTGCCTGTTGATAGATACTTATGTTGTTTTCCAGATTTTGCTGCTAAAAAATAGAACCACAGGGTATGTGTGTGCACGCACATGTGTGTATATCTCCTTATATACAGATTATTGTGTTTCTGAGGCTAGATTTCTGCAGGCACTACTGGGTCAAGTGGGAAGTATATTTGTTATTTAATTTTATTAAGTTTTGCCAGATTATATAATTGCCAGATTATATAACATGAGGTTGGCCAATTATGTAATGTGTCTGGCTTTAGGTTCAGTTTTCCCCAAAACATCACCTCTCTGATTATTCCCATAACTCCACGCACAGCAGCCTCCAGCATATTTTGCTTGGTACCTGTGCCAAGACAGGAAACTCCAGGGCCAATTATCTGGGCCAGGGCAAGGGATGCCCATTGTCACTCTTAGGGAAGACCAGACAATCTGTTCCCAGTCCCACTAGTAAGAGGAAAAGTTGTGTGTCTAGTATCTTGCATTGAAACTGGTTGCATTTTCCCACTGAAACAATTTTCAGACATAGTTAGATAGAGTTGAAATAGTATCACAGTACTACTAGTACCAAATGACAGGTATATTACAGTCAAAAGTGAAGGATTTGTGGGCCAGTGTAGAAATCTCACCAATGTTTTTAACATGGCTTTGGTGGAAAAGTACACTTCAAATGCCAAACAGTAAGTGATCTTTTAAGACCCTGCTGGTTTCTGAGTTAAGAACTTATCCTGGCATTTTTAAGAGGGTATTTACAAATAGCAGATCTTAACTAACTTGTGATGTACAGCTAATGACAGAATTTAAGGCACAGTTATGGACATGAAGCGCTAATAGTTTTGACCATGGTAACTACCCTGAAGCCCCTGGCACTCTAGGTAGGTGATGGCTATCCACTCATGTATAAGTCTGGACCTGTATTCATGCATTAACATGCTTCCTTGGGGTTGGGGGACAATGAGTCAGGAGAGGCCTTGGGAGGAAGGGGAGGCCCACTGAGTGACTCCAGCAGGCCCAGGCAGGAACATAGACTCTGGACTTCTTACTCTAGCACAAGGTTCATCCCTGGAGAGATGTGGGGGAAAGGGCAGGGAGTCTCATATAACTGGGGAACTTCAAGTGCAAAAGAATTCCTGTGCTTGGCACAGAACTCCCTGAATGCAGTAATGGAAAAACTTCAGCTTTAAGAGTCAGCAGAGCATGACTTGAGATGAATTCTTAAGCTCTCTCCATTTCAGTTTCCTTATTCAGAAAAAGCAGATAATACCAGTAGCCACTTCGTAGGTAGAATTTGAGAATTAAGGGAGATCGTACATACAAAATTTTTAACATGGTACCTGGTAAATGCTCAATAAATACTAGCTACAGCAACCATTATAACTACATTATGGCATCTGTAGTTGTATAGTTCCTACCCCTCTCTACCAGAAGCTTCTTAGAGATCTATGGCATATGCTTACTTCAAATGAGTTATCAATATATCTCAGCAGGCTCATCAAACAGTTGTAGTCTCTAAATAACTGCGATCCGCTAGGTGCTAGGGGTTGGTAGTGATTAGAAAGATGAGAATGATGATGCCAAATAGCAGGCAAGCACTTTCTCAGCACTGAAATTCATGAACAATTATGCCTCTAGAAAAGTATTGGGAAAAGTAAAGAATATAACAAAAATTATAGCCAGGGTGAGAGGACTAAGGCAACGGGGAGCAAGAGTCATGGCCAGATTTGCTGTGAAGAGTGACGTTATTCAAGGATTGGACTTGGATGCTGGAGATTGACGTGAGGTCCTTTAACAAGTCATTCTACCCCCTCCGGACTTGCTTCCTAGTTCATATAAAAGGAAGAATAGGATCCGTGACCTGAAGATTTCTTCTTTCCTGTCTTCAATTCTTCTCAAACAAGGCCATTCAGAGCTTGATGTTGTATAGCTTGCTGGTCTATTAGCCAAGTCCTGATGAAAATGAGGCAAAGCATTGGCCTTCCCAGCAGGTGCTGCAAGTTGGCAGCAAGTAAGAGACAAGAGAGTCATCTTGATTGGATTCTAGGTTTGTTTCTCCCTTCTAATTACAATAGCTCGGCTCAATCATTTCTGGAAAGAGAATGACTCCCGTGGCCATCATGTTAGTAACTCATTGGATAGAAATGGGACATTTTATTTTGTCTTTCTGCCAAGTTTCCAGCTCCAGAGATGTGGCTTTTAGGATTTCTCATAAAAGCCCAAAGTGGTAACATAAATAAACTTACCACAATAATTTTCTACCCTGCTCTCTAGCTTCCCAGTGGAAACTCTTGTCTTTCTTCTAGGTTATCCTTCACAAACCTCTCTCAGATTTATTATCTAAGGGGCTAATTCATCATCTAGGATAAATACCACCTTCTTCCACTGGACAGTACTATGCTTTAAGTGGCTATCATTTCTATAGTATGCATAATTATATTTGGGCCCACGCAAAAAGGAGCCTATTAAGATAATAGGTTGTTTGTTTCTTTTTTTTTTTTTTTTTTTTTTTTTTGAGACGGAGTCTCACTCTGTCATCCGGGCTGGAGTGCAGTTTTGCCGGATCTCAGCTCACTGCAAGCTACGCCTCCCGGGTTCCCGCCATTCTCCTGCCTCAGCCTCTGGAATAGCTGGGACTACAGGTGGCCGCCACCTCGCCCGCTAGTTCTTTTAGTAGAGACGGGCTTTCACCGTGTTAGCCAGGATGGTCTCGATCTCCTGACCTCGTGATCCGCCCATCTCGGCCTCCCAAAGTGCTGGGATTACAGGCTTGAGCCACCGCGCCCGGCCGGTTGTTTGTTTCTTTAGTTACATTTTCCTAAAACAAGCAATTTGCAGTGAACTTTATTTCTCTTCTACATTCCTAGGCCCTTGGGTCCCTTGAAGGATGCAATAACAGTGTTTTGAGTCAAGGGGGTACACTGAAAAGTGCATGGATTTTGAAGGCACACAGAGCTCAACTACTTGAAAGGTGTGTAACCTTGGACAAGTAAACTAAATATCTCTGAGCCTTATTTTCCTCATCAGTAATAGAGAGATGGAAATTTTTATTTACAGCATTGTCATAATGGTTAGAAGTGCTACTTACAAAGTGTCTAGTTTTATGCTGGACACATAATCAATGGCAATTATTATGGCCATTTTCACACGGTAAAAAACTAGATCCTGGTATTCTGTAGGGTGAGAGAATTTACAATACATTAACTTAGTCTTTCAGTATAATTTTCCACAAATGTTGCAAACAATATGCACCTTTTAAAATATGTAACAACTAAGCCTGAGTTGGGAGAATCATCTGAAGCCAGTCAGGATGGAGATTCACTGTTGTGGTCCTGTCCTTAGCAAGAAGCTTTCGAAGGGAAGCTTTGGTATGGATCACCCTGACTAAGGAGTCATTCCCTAAGGGAAACCAAGATGAAGGCAATTTGGTAAAATTTTGGAAATAAATATTGATCTCGGAGTGTTGCATGTGATTGATAGCCCTTCTCTCAGTTAATTAATTAATGTATTCAACAAATGTTTACTGAGCATCTACGCTGCGCTAGGCTTTATTCCAGGTCTTAAAGAGACCAAAACAGACAGTCGGCTTTCATGGAGGCCCTGAACTCCCATAAAATCCCCATCACCAGATCAGGGGCAGAGGCCCTAAAAAGCAAATGTTCTAGAGTGGTGCTGGCCAATAGGGTTGTTAGCCATTTAAACTACATGTGGCTATTCAAATTTGAATTGTTATTTTAATTAATTAAAATAAATTCAAATGAATTAAATTCAAATTAATTAAAATAAAATTCAAAAGTCAACTCTTCAGTCACATATGCCACATTTCAAATACTCAGCAGTCACATATGGCTACTCCAATGGGCAGTGCAGATGTAGAACATTTCCATCATCACTGAAAGCTCTGTTGGACAGCACTGTCTCTAGAGCCCGTGCAAGTTGAAACCAAGTGCACAAGCACAAACCCACAGCATCTGGGGCACAATCACAATGTGTCCACAGCTATCCTGTCCGCCGGAAGCTATCTCAGTCCTGCTCTCCATTGAGGACGACGAGGCTGGGTGTTCTCCACTAACCGTCTATACTAGGTCTTCTCATTGAATCATCCGCAGGCAATAGGAAATACCCCAGCTCATCTGTACCCACGTTTACATTTTCTTCGCTAGAAAAGCATCCCTGGTCCCCTGTAGGCCCCTCCAACTCCTTCTTTAGATCTTATTTCCCTAGGCATCAAGTGAAAAACACAGAAGGACCTATTTACTGACCCCCATTATTCTCGGACTACCCTGCAACCCACTGTTTGGTTGCCCATTTTGGTTTTTTCAGGGAGCCTCAATCTTGCGGCTCTAACATTTAATTTCAGATAACTACTCTGGGTCTTTTCTGCCTTGCCACTGTACTTGGACACACATTACTAGCTCTGACTCTTGAAACCATTTTGTACACAGTCCCTGGCCCTCACTTGCCACATGGTGCTGAACGTCTTATACCCCTGGGGAATGGTCAAGGTGGTTCAACCCTCTTAGAATACCAGGATATTCCTTAGTACATTACTGTCACAAAACTATATGGTGCCTAGATTCACGCTTGAAGTGGTCTTTGATGAATAAGGCTAACCATGCAGAACTGAATTTCTGCCATATGTAAGCTCACTAGGGTTTATACTGTACTAATTTTTCCTGTTTATAATTTGCAACTTGAAAATAACGCAGAAAACTTAGTATAATCTCTCATAGAGTGCAATGACTTGGATAAAAAAATTCAGTTTGACATTGCAATGAGTAAAAGGATCGATTCTTTCAGGTAACAGATTTATCTTCCTAATTACTTTATGCCTGGCCTAAAATTAAAAATAATGTCCCTAGTTACACACTAATCACTACATAAGAGGTGAGGAAAGGCATGTAAAAGCATGTCAGTAAGGGACATCTAATATGTGATTTTAAGGTTTCCTGGAGGAAAAATATCTGCAAAGTTGTTGATTTGTACACGGGAAGCAAAGAGCTAGTAGAATATAAATACATTTATTTGTTTATTATATTTTTCAACTGTTCTTTTTTCAATTACTTCATTGCCTCCCCTCCCCACCCCCATACCATTTTCACACCCTTCCAGATGGCTGAGCCTGCTCATTTTGACTTCCTGGATCATTTTCTACCATTGGTCTGGCCAAGCACAGGTGGTGCGCAGGCACTCGATGAGTCTCAGCACACACTTTTATTCTGAAAACATGCATTCAGTGTTCCATCTTCTGCTGTCATTACTGGTCCCTGTCTACCTCTCTGTATTAGTCCACTTTCACACTGCTTTAAAGAACTGCCCAAGACTGGGTAATTTATACAGGAAAGAAGTTTAATTGACTCACAGTTCCACATGGCTGGGGAGGGCTCAGGAAACTTAAGATCATGGCGGAAGGAGAAACAGGCACCTTCTTCACAAGGCAGCAGGAGAGAGAAGAGAAAGTGAAGAGGAAAGAGGCCCTTATAAAACCATCAGATCTCCTGAGAACTCACTCACTATCATGAGAACAGCATGGAGGAAACAGCCCCATAATCCAATCACCTCCCTCCCTCGAAACATGGAGATCACAGGTCCCTCCCTTGACACACGGAGGCTACAATTCAAGATGAGGTTATAATGGGGACACACAGCCAAACCATGTCACTCTCTCACTGCATTTCCCTCCCTGCTCTCTGGCTTTCTCTTAGTTCACATCTGGCCTGCTCATCTTCCCCTGAATATACCAAGCATGCTCCTGCCTCAGAATATTTGTACTTACTGCCTCCCCTCTCTGAAACAGCTGTTCTGCAGGCATCCATAGGCTCAGTCTCTCATTTTTTTTCAAGTATATTTTTAAGAAAATGCTTTCCTGATTGCTCTTCTTCCTTTCTCTTCTTAAATGTTTATAGCAGTTTTCATTAGCTTAGATTTATATATATATATGTCACATGTATATATAATATATATATATTAGACTGCCCACCCACTAGACTCTTGCTGAGTAATAAATCATTTGAAAACCTAGTGTATAAAAACAGCAACAATTTATATAGTTCATAATTCCATAGTTTGGCAATGAGAGCTGCCCATAGCTGGGTGGTCCCTCTGATCTGGGGCAGGCTTGGTTGATCTTGACTGAAGCGTTTTCATCTGAGTTTATCAATGGGGTCAGCAGAGAGCAGGCTGACCCTTGGCTGGGCTACTGAATTTTTTTCCATGTGACCCCTTATCCTCTAATCAGCCCACTTAGGCTTATTCATATGGTGCTCAGCGTTCCTGGCACAACAGGGTTGCAGTGAGCAATTACCCTTCATACCTCTGAGTGCATCACATTTGTGACTGTTCCATTAGCCAACCCAAATTCAACTCCAAAAGGGTTAAAAGAAAATTAGATTCTGCCTCTTGTTGGGAGACCCTGTAACATCACTTTGCAAAGTCCCAGGTGCAAAGAGAGAGATTTATGATTATTTTTAGGAATGATTCCAGGGACTATATCAGTTTTATTTACTTCTGTATCCCACACATCTGAAATATTAAACAGTAACTGGTTCAGAGCAATCTCTCAATTGTTATTTCAGTGAATATATAGAGGCAACTCCAGAGGGACAATAAACAGCAAACAAAATCACCAGAACACCATTATGGCTGAACACTACTTCTGTGATCGTCGCCACTGTACATCCACCATCACTCTCACTTGAGGCTCCTAAAGGGGATGTGCACCAAAACGTTCTCTTTGTATTCCTGGCTCAAGCTGTGAAATCTTACCTGGAACTTTCAATTGCCCCAGCCTAGGTAATGCATTTAGTCTGCCTCTTAGAAGGTGGAGATGAAAGACCAAGCTACAAATATCTGCACACATTAGGGACATTCCAACAAAATAAAACAGAAATGAATGTTGGAGAGATCAACCTCCCCCAAATCCTCACAGATATCCAGTACAGATACACTTTTTAGAAATTTTCTTAACGGCCTATTTTTTGTTAATGGATAACAATAGCTAATATCTATCTGTACTATGCAAATACATAAACACATATACACACAAGTAATTTGCAGAAGAGGATAGCATTTAAATTCAACCAAATAACTACTCTTTCCAAAAAAGCTGTGCAGTGAATGAATTAGTTATTATGCTTCTTTAAAAAATCATTTTGGTTCAGATAGAGGCTGCAACGTTTTCTGTGTAGAGAATGCTTGCTACCCATTTATTTCACAAAAGAATCATTAAAATGAGTAGATAAAAAAATGCTGTCACTATCATTTAAAGTAGTCATATAGAATCAAACACAGAGACCCCGTACTACTGTCACTTAAATAAATGTATGCATTAAAAGTAGAATACCTAGAATTGGTTACCGTCATGCAGAGCAGTAGACAATTTCAACTGTATTATAAAAGACTTAGAGGCAATAATAGGATCTTCTGGCCTTTAAATCAAAGCTTCTTAAGAAGAAAAGGGAAGCTGTAGAAAATACTTGAACTACACAAAACTGGT
>NW_012119821.1:3953046-3974946 GCF_000951035.1 Colobus angolensis palliatus | reverse complement strand
TTCACCGTGTTAGCCAGGATGGTCTTGATCTCCTGACCTCGTGATCTGCCCATCTCGGCCTCCCAAAGTGCTGGGATTACAGACAGGCTTGAGCCACCGCGCCCAGCCCATTTTTATTTTCTTCAAGTTTAGAAGACAGTTATATAACCATCACTATCACACACACACTGAACACCATGTCCAGTTGTGTCCAATAATCGCCCTTTGTTCTTTTAACTATCTTTTTGCCTAGAAGGCAAAAACATGTTGGTGTTCTCTAGAAGCTACGGGAGATGCCCATTCAGATTGAAACTCCTAACTTCAAGGCCCGTGGTTTTAAGAACTCCAAGGAAGCTTGCAGCAGGTCAGGCAGTAGCCCAATGCCTGCCTATATCCCCTGGCCCTTTCTGTGCCAGTAACTTCTAACCTGATTTCCCAGTGCCAGCACCTGCTTCTCTCTGCCTGAGGCTTTCTTCAGCCATGGAAGCTTATGTTGCCGCCTGTATGCCAGGCCAGAAGCTGCTGGGAATTAACACTCCCCAACACAGCAGCCCTCAACCACAACCCCGGGAATACATACAAATATGCAAGTGTCCTGGCCCCTTGAACAGGATAATTCTGAGGTGTATGCTTCCTCATAAGAGCAGATGTCTACCAGGGTTTCTCAGTGGGGATTAAACTTCATTAGCCCATAAAGGTTACAGCAAGTTTCGATGGCTGCCTTCCCTTTCTTGTTCCACTCCCTCAATCCCTTGCCAGGGTCTCCCTCACCTCCCAATACATTCTTGACAGAGTTGGCTTGTGAAGGAACCCAAATTAATACAAGGCTCAGCTGTCCAACAATCTCTTAACACCATGAAGTGGTCCTTGGAGCTCATTGGTTTTAGCGTGGGGTTTCAGGTGAAAATGCAAAACCCCTGAAAGTAGCCTCCTGTCAAGCATTGTGAGCTATTCATAGTTTAATGAGCAGAAGGGACTTGACAGCCAGCTAGGCAGGTAGGAGTGAAAAAGAAGAGACCAGGAGTCTGGGTGGTGGAGAAAGGCACACCTAGGAAGGAGAGAGGCAAGGCTTATCACTCCATTCCCTCCCTTGGTTGGGAAAAAGTTGCTCTAGATTGAACACAGCTCTAACTCAAATCACACCACTGCCCATGAAGTCCAATCACATGGACCTCATTTGACCGTGTCCTGTGCTCTCTCTGAACCTTGATTTCCTCGTCTTTAAAATGGGAATGCTACTATAGTAATACCTCCCCCGAGGGTTGTTAGAATTAAGTAAAATATTCTGCATAGTCCACTGAGTGCAGTCCCTGGTTCATACTTAATTTAACGATTATTATTAATTCTTTCTCATGATTATCTTTTTCATTTCAAATCATATAATTAAGGCTTGAAATTCTAGTTTGCTCCCCCCGACCTACCAGGCAGACAAAGTTGCCACAAGGATCCAATATCAAAGCAAATGGTAACCACAAAAATCAGAGCAGCTGCTGCGATTTGCACATCTTCTCTCCACCTCTCTCTCCCCAGCACCCACACCAGCCCCGCTGACTGTTGCGCCTGTCCATTTCCTTTTTCCTTCCTAAGCTGGGCGGAGATAGACAGGAATCTCACGTGCTTTGAAAGATGTCGAACAGCTGCAACAAAAAACAAAAGGGAGAAAGGAGCAGTCACACTCATCAACACAAGGTGAATATGTGGTGGGAAATGCTCACATCTCATGTCCTCTCCTGTCCGGCTCTGCTTCACTGTGTGAGCTGCTCTGCGGCACCGGCAGCCTTCCAAAGCCATTTTTCAGGCACTTTGCAGCAGATGTGATCATTATAAAATGCACTATCCCAGGACTTTGGCATTTATCTGTTTTCCATAATTTCAATTTTTACTACCTTTCCTTTAAAGACAGCAAGACACAGATTGAGCCATAAACTGTCAGATTTGGTATCTTATGAGGCTACCAATTGCCTGAAATGTGAGATGATTTGAATTTCCAATCAAACAGACATATAGGAACACACATTGCAACTCCAGCAGGAGTTGTAAAACTCTGGAGCTCTGTTTGCCCCTTTTAATCTCTATCAGCTCAGAGTACTGATGTGGACATAGAGAAAATAATTGCACATTCATAGATGTAGTTCATCAAAACCAGGCTCTGAGTGGCTGGAAGTAATACTGGACTCATCACCAAAGACCCCCTTTCCCTTCTATCCTGGTGGGTATAAGCTGACAATGCGCTGGGTGTGATGTCAAGAATCAGGAAGATTATGCAAACCGCAAGTTAAGAATCAGTAACTGGAATTCTGCCTGGAAAGTAGTTTTGAAGCCAGCAATGTAAGAACTAACACATTTGCATAGACCAGTTCAGACAATTAGGACATGTCCTTTGTGGACAACATAACAGATGTTGCTGATTTTTTTATTGCTGTTGTTCTTGTCTGCTTGTTTTGGGTTGGTTGGACGTTTTTGCTTCGGATGGACAAGATGGGGGAGAAGGCAGGACATATACTTTTCAACACGATTTCCCAGATGGAACCCTTTGCCTGGCAACGTTTACACCTTGACACTTGTCTGGCTCTGGCAGATAAGGATTTGAGAGCCGGTAGTTGAGTTGGGAAGTGATCCCAGGAAATAGCAGTAGGGGAGTAGGGGAGAGAAGTAGGGGAAAGGAAGGAGGCCAAAATACAGTCTGCTAATAAGCAGGTTTTCCTGTGAGCAAGCGGGATGCAATCCTGCCGGAAAGCCTGGGGAACTCCATACAGCAAGCCTCAGACTGGCCCCACTCTAGGGGTAGGGAAGCTGGGGGATTTATCCAAGTTACTGAATGAGGCTGCCTCCAGGGTCCTTAACTCTGAGAACCAAGCAAAGCCCTGGGAGCCTACAGAGCAGGGCCTGCCCAGGGGATGTGGGCAGGGCACCAGCAGCATCTGCTACGGTCTCCATTCTTCAATGTCTGCCCTGTTCCAGGCACAGGAGCAGCTGGTGGCCAGGAGCCAAAGCAAGCACCAGGAAAACCTGATTCCAGTAAGAGCCAGCAGCCCTAAAAAGGAAGTGGTACTATGCACATGTGGTGATGTTTTGCTAGGCGTGCTATTGTGGGTTCTGAAAGGGGCCCTCTGAGAGGATTTGCAATGCCTATCAAACCGTCCAGAAAGGAGCTTCCAGCTCAGCGGTGTGATGGTGCTCAGTGGGTAACAGGCATGGAAAAGCAAAGGCCTCGTGGGACTTGGGGCTAATTAAGTGCAATCCTGTTTCTCCTTCCATCACTGCTGAAACACATCAGCCAAAATCTCCTAAAAGCCCTAAATTTGCAGCCATCTTCATCTCTTTAATTACTGTGTCTGGTTCACTTTATTTGCAAGCATGGGACCTTTTTACAGCATTTTCACATCTCTGTGCAAGGTGTCGAAGAACTGTAAAGACCCCAGGAGAGAAGAGAGGAAAAAACTCTCAGGCCAATGGCTGTGTGACTGGCTCTGTCTCTTTGCACTAAAAATGTACTTAAACAGTGTAAACCTGAAGAGAGCATAAGTCGGCAAAGCTCTGAAGCTTAAAGATTCTAGAACTTGGTCTAAATTGAGAGGGGGCAGCGGAAGAGGCGGTGGAGTGAGTATTGGGCATGCCACCCAGGCCCTCCCCTTCAGGACCAAGGGTTTTTTCCAGTTGCTGGAAGCATTGCAACTGACGTCTCACAGCCGAGTCCCTCTTCGGGAATTGTCCTCAGCTGAAGGGAGGTGCCACACCCAAGGGTGCCTTCCCTCTCTGGAGGCATCCCTCATTCAAGAACAGATTTATGTGGAGTACAAGCCCCTTCCACCTTGGCTTCAGTTGAGACACCTCTGAAGGGCCATCCCAGCTCCGGGGCCCCCTACGGGATCAGTTGAGGGCCCCCTGCCCTGCTTTCCTCAGACTAATGCTGTTCCCAGAAGCAATTCACCATAAACTTCCTACAGATACAGTGCTGCCTCCGAGTCTGTTTTTTGGGAGACGCAACGTATGACAGCCATGGATGGTGTGTGAAATGGCAGACGTGGTGACACCTGTTCAGATGTTTCTGGAAGTCACCGTGTTGAGGAAAAGCACCCCACATACTGAACGGGTGGCATTTCTCACTATTATTCCACAGTGTCCTCACTGCATTCTAAAAAATTAGCACATTTAACATGGTTGAAAATGTTACTGCATAAAATGTCTGCATTGCAAAAGAAAGCACTAATACCTTAACAAAGGTACCAAGTGAAAAATTAAGGAAAGTAGTTGAAACATACATGATAGACAAAGGGATAACTTTATTAATATATAAGGAGCTTTTGAAAATGAATAAGACCAGCAACCAAAGAGTGAAATGAAGAACATGAATGGAGTTTACAGAAAAACAAATTGCAAAATGGCCTTCTCACCTATAAAAAGATATTTGGCTTGCTCATAAGAAAATAAATACAAATGAACACTATCCCGAGATGCCATTTTCACCTAACAGATGAATGAAGATCCAAAAGTTGAATAGCATGCTGTGTTGGCATGTGTGTGAAGTAATAGATATTCTCATAAAATTCTGGCAGGTGTATATATCAGTACAACCTCTTTGGAAGGCAAACTGGCAGTAGGAAATGCACATACACATTGACGCAACAAGAATTTGGCTCTTCTAAGGACATATAAACCCAAAAAGTATACAAGGCATACATATGCGGTTGTTCTTTTTTGCATTGTTTATAGTAACAAAAGATAAGTATGTTCAAAATGTTAGAATGATCAAGAAACATCAAAATGTTCATCATTACCAGATTGAGTACATTTATAGTAAATCCACCAACAAAATATTCTTCAGCCTAACTCTCCCCTGCTTACCCTGGAAAGGACCAGTTCCAGGGCCAAAACGACCCTGAGAAGAGGCGAGCTGGTTGTCAAGGCTGTAAAACAGGTAAAGCCTGGCCTAGCATTTCCCTGTGGACCCAAGTTTCTCTTTCCCAGGTTTCCTCAACTTTACCATCACTCTGGGGAGCAGTCTGGATTTAATAATCTTTGCAATTCATTGTGTTTCTTACGATAAACAGTTGATGTAAAAACATACTTCATCACCTTTAATAGTCTAACAGATTATGCAGTTCATTATTCTGACTTATATTAGCCTCTCACTTGAACAAACAATTGTTTGCAATGTAACTATAAATTATATTTAATTTTGGGATGTTACAACCAATGCAAAGAAGTTTTTCTCAATAATCTTTTGGTAGAGAGTTCGTTAAATAGCTTTGATTCACAGAATGATTTAAAAGTACATCTTGCATAGGTTCATCCTATTTGTTATGGTCTCTAGTATCTTTATTCAGAGGAGTTCTAAGGGTCTTCTACAGTCTATGTCAGCCATGAATTACTGTGTTAAGGGAGCAAGAATCTTTGAAGCAAAACCTTCTTAAAATGTTTTTTCAAGATGCTAATTTCTGAAAAATTAACAGAGAAACCATAATTTGAAAACCCCAAAGCCTCAGAAACCTGCTTCTTCTTGGCAAGAGTAAAATATTCTTAAAAAGGTCCTAAATATTCTTCAGAAACAAAATTACAATGGCCAAAAGAAGAGGTAAACACAGTTCCAGCAATCCTCTATCCAGTCCCGGTTCAAAAATGGGCTGCCCTTTCCACAAAGGAGCCTGCGTATCTATCATGCAGGTGTCATTTATAGCCAAGTTTTTCCAATTCTGCCTTACACAGACTGCAACAAACTCTGCAGAAAAATTTCCAACGCATACAAGCTCAGAAGCACACACCTGGATTTCAGATCTCAGTAAATCTGGATTAGCATACACCATTCGCTGGCTCAGCTGCACAGCTGAATCCCATGGATATTGCAACAAAGGGTTGAAGAAGAGATGAATTGTGCTGGATCTTGTCAATTCATTCCAAGTGTCAAGATGACATAAAAAGGCACAGGGATATTTCTTTACTGGTGCAGCTCTTGAGATAATATGGGGGAGGGAACTCCATTCCATGTTTTGAAGAACTGAAATACCATTCCTCATATTACACAAATGAGCTGATGCATCATCAATCATTGGTATTTGAAAGGACTTTGGACCGTGGGATGCATTATTCTCTACCATAACCTGCATATTGTTTTTAATTGCTCTAACTAACCACATGAGTGAATACTTGCTTGGAGTTCAGATAGCAACTCCTCCATCAGGTCTTTTGGCAGCTTAGGAGTGAGTATTCTTGGCAAGGAGACTTAGCGGTGTGTTGATTAATAACTTGCTCTGCCCAGTCTCATTCTCTCAACGTCTCTTCCCTCCAGCGCCTACCCCTGCAGCTCCTCAACCCCAGAGGCCTTCCTTCCCCCTGCTCCCAGGACATATTCCCACAAAGCCCTTGCTGTCTTCCATCCCAGGCTGGGAATTTGCTGGAAAACCTGAAAGTCCTAAGGGGAGTCAGTACTGGTGCTTCCACCACAGCAAACGAAGTGAGTGCTGGGAGACTGGCAGGGAGCCTGCCTCTGCCTCCTTAGGCTGATGTATTGTAGAAGTTGTGCCAGGGACTGGTGGGGACAGTCCGTTTTATGAGGAGTCAAGGCTGCGACATGGAGCCCTTCCAAGGCGTCTTTCACACGTCCTTGCTGCTCCTCTAATGTACCGGATTAACCCTGAGTAAAGCACAGGCTGCTGGAAAGAGCCTATACATTTTATCTCGCACTGTGGCCCTAAAATGCTGGCCTTGCTTTTGGCAACTGCAAAGCTAAACAAATGAGCAGCCCCTGGCTTGCCTGTCCTCCACACAGTGAGGGACACACCTCTCAAGAAGCAGGTTTATGAAATGTGTGTCGCCAGGTGGGCTCCAATGTGGGTGTACTTGAACGTGGCTCTTGTGCTCTAAAACCAACTCGAATTCTTTTCCTAAGGTAGAATTGATTTTCTCTCCCATCCTCCTTCCCCCCAACTCTCCCTCACTCCTAGGGGCCCGGCTCCAGGGGCATGCAAACTGAGAAGCTGCATAGGATCCTGGGCTCAGCCGGGCTCCACACTCAGTTTAATGCTTTGTTGCTGCCTTCTTGAAATCCTTGGTACTTTCTGAATAAGTCCCGCATTTTCATTTTGCACTGGGCCCTGCAAATTATGTAGCCAGTCCCGCTCCTGGTTTTACAGATCCTGCCCTAGAGGAAGACATGCTGGGGAGGACAACCTCTGTGTGGGCTTTGTTTTCTGAGATGAGGGTGATGAGTTTTCCTGTCTGGAGGCTGGCCAGGTTCTTCACAACTTCACTTGATGCCTTTCATATTTGTGGACTTCCAGCTCCCAAGCCCAAGCCCTGCTTGGCACTATTTTCAAAACATTGTAGAAATGAAGAGTTACTGAATGATTAGTAAATTCCAGACCCTGTTCTGAGAGCTTTATGTGCATTTTATCAGGTAATCCTCACAACAGTATTGCAAAGCAGGCACCATCATTCCCCCATTTGAAAGATGAGGAAATGGACTTTCAGAGAGTTCAAGTAATTTGTCTCAAATCAAACTCAGATGCAGTTAACTCCAAAGCTTGTAGTTTTAACCACTAGACCATACAGCTTGATTATAAAAGGAAAATATGTTCTTCATTTCATTGGCAGTAAGATTCTTGATGGATGTGTTGATTGATTGTGAGTTTGGAGACGAAAACTGGTTGGAGGTAAAAAAGGAATAGAAAAACATTCCTTATTTTCCCCCACTGAGTATATAGGAGAATATAAACCAATATTGCCAGGCTGCTATAAAGAACCAATCTCCTGTAATTTTTTCCTTTTCAGTTTGGTCTAGGTATTATTTTTAAGGTTGTTGGCTTGGGTAGCTGTAAGCACTTTTGGCTCTAGGACTGTGGGATACATTACCCAAAAATGTTTCAGGCTTCATAGTTTCACATCTCCTCAAATGCATTCAGCAGACCAAAGATATGCCCACAGACCAGCATCAGAGTTTTTTTTTTTTTTAAATAACCATCATCATCTAACAAAGCAAATGTTTGTTAATTACTGTGAGCCATTCGCTTTACACATATAAATGTATTTAATCCAATCTTATAATGTAAGCATTATTATTATTATAATTTTACAGATGAGGAAATTGAAGCCAGAGAGACTAAATAATTTGGTAAGATGATTTAGCTGGTAATCTTTAGAGCCAAGATTTGAATCAAGGCAGGCTAAGGCAAAAAGCTATGCTCTTGGCCGGGCGCGATGGCTCAAGCCTGTAATCCCAGCACTTTGGGAGGCCGAGACGGGCGGATCACGAGGTCAGGGGATCGAGACCATCCTGGCTAACACGGTGAAACCCCGTCTCTACTAAAAACTACAAAAAACTAGCCGGGCGAGGTGGCGGCACCTGTAGTCCCAGCTACTCGGGAGGCTGAGGCAGGAGAATGGCGTGAACCCGGGAGACGGAACTTGCAGTGAGCTGAGATCCGGCCACTGCACTCCAGCCCAGGTGACAGACCGAGACTCCGTCTCAAAAAAAAAAAAGCCATGCTCTTAACTCCTACATGACATGAAAGCTGGTGTCTTCTGTAAAAGGCACCGTTCTGCTGACGGAAATCTAGAGAGATTAATAACCAGGAGTGGAAGGGCCAATGGTGTCTCCTGACCCTGGAACCACAGTGCCCTTTCTTGCTTGACATCCCCTTATCTACATACCACTGACTAAATGTGTGTTGACAGGGATGAGACCCCCAGGGACACAACACAGACAGCACGAGGGGCTAAATGATTCTTGATTGATCCTGATTAGATTAAAGATGGCCGTAACTCAAATGACTCTGTTGCTCCTGAATTTTCTGACTGTTCCTGCAGGGAGTGATAACTAGGTAATATAAGGGAACCTCTTTTTTGACAGCTATTTCTTATAAAACTACTCACCGAAGTATAGAATCCATAAAGGAAGGGGGAAGACATTTCATGAGCCTTGATTTATCTCATTTAATTTATCACAACACGCCTGAGAGGAAGGTATCACTAACTCCATTCTACAGATGCAGAAGCTGAGGTTCAGAGAAAATTTAGTAACTTGCTCAAAGTCTCTCTGCAAGTAAGTAATGGAGCTAGGAATTCAAATCCTGGGCTGCTAAAATAAAACTCAGCATCTAAAGTATGAGACATGCAACCTCTTCAAATGCTGTGTTGTGAAGCCCAGCACTAGCCAGCTGGCTTACATGGAACTGTTCACTGTCTTATCACTCAGCATGAACTGTGTTTCCAAGGCCAGTGTTGCCCTCAGCCCTCCAGGCCATGGCTTTTTAATCAATGCTAACTGTTCTTTGAGGTTTTCTCCTCCTCTCTGAGGAGGTTCTTCATAAACCTTTTTCCTTAGGACTTTCCTTTTTCCATAAACTTTTTCCTTATCACACTAATTCAGAATCATTTTAATGGGACAATTTTATGTTTATAGAATATAGTAATAGCAACTTACCTTCTACTTGTGGGGAAAAGAAAGAGATCAGCCTGTTACTGTGTCTATATAGAAGGAAGTAGACATAAGAGACTCCATTGGGCTCTGTATTTGAGATGCTGTTGATCTGTGACCTTACCTCCAACTTTGTCCTTGCAAGAGACATGTGCGAAAGTGACTTAAGGTTAAAAGGATTTTGGGCTGTGCAGAATGTGCTTTGTTAAACAAGTGCCTAAAGGCTGCTTGTGGTTAAAGGTCATCACCATTCTCTTAAATCTCAAAATAGAGAAAAACATTTGTCTCCTGCCCCTCCCTGGGCAATGGTTTGTTTACTAAGCAAGGAGAAAACCGCCTTTAGGAATAAGGTGGGGCTTGCTGGAGCAATACTGCTAAAAGGTTTATGGAGATGTTCGCATATGCATCTCAAGGCACAGCATTTTCCTTTAATTTTATTTATGTTACAAGGATTTTTGTTCATATGTCTTACTGCTGACCTCCCTACGATGACCCTGTGATCCTGCCACTTCCCTTTTTCTTTGATGGTAAAGATAATGATCAATAAATACTAAGGGAATTCAGAGGCCGGTGCCGGCGTGGGTCCTCTGTAAGCTAAGCGCCGGTCCCCTGGGTCCCGCTTTTCTTTCTCTATACTTTGTCTCTGTGTATTATTTCCTTTTCTCAAGTCTCTCGTTCCACCTAACGAGAAGCACCCACAAGTGTGGAGGGGAAGGCCACCCCTTCACTACTAAACCTACTAATCTTCTTTTTTCTTCCTTTGCTTTCCCTCTAATTCTGTGAGTCTGGGAACTGAGTTATACTTTAGAAAAGGCACCATGCCAGACTCATTAACTTTGCAGCTGTAGAAGCTGATCTGCACTGAAAGAAAGGATAAAAGAGAGCTTCCTTCCTTCCCTCTGTCCACTCACCGCCTTCAGACAGATGTAGGCATCTACATGTGGGTACACACATACACACACACTCTTATACACATGCACACAACCACACAGGCAAGCCCACAAAGTATACACACTTGCACACAAATCAATAGACACACATGCACACATCTGGGCATGCTGACCCATGCATGCACGCAGGCCCACATACACAAATACGAACATACAAACTTGCTCACTCCCCAGGGCTCATTGACTGGGTGGAAAAATTCTTGGAATGCAGACGGTTCAGGTAGACAGTTTTCTGTTCTAGGAAACTGCCTTTGCCCTCTTCCGTCAGATATGCCCCTCTTTGCTGGAAGCCAGTCCCAGGGACTCACCTGGTGCTTTTTATTAAAACAAAGACTGTAGTCACTTTCCATTAATGACAGCGATGTGACTCCACATTGTAAACAGAATTCTTATTTGTTGAGCAACATTTTTCTATCCATTGGCAACCTTTTTCAGATATGTTTCTAGCTTTAATCTAGATATATAATTATGAAAATGAAGAATAATTATTACTTAGAAGTGACAATTTCCTTTATAAAGGATTCACCATGCTTTAAAAGAAGTCTCTTAACACATTCAAAACACGACTTCACTGATAAGATTTAACTGCCTGCTGGGCTTCTCAGGATCAAGTCAAGGATGAAAAATAGATGTGGTCTGTGGATCTCCAAAGGTGGGGAGCCCTGGAGGCCTTCCCTAAGAGTCCAGTCCTGAGGCTACCTCCACACCCGGCATCCACATCTCTTTTACGTTCTATGCTGCCAGCTGGCCCCAGGATCATCAAGCAGTGCTAAATATAGCCCAGCTTCTTTTCCTCTTTGCTGGGGAAATGATCATATTTTAGTCCAGATGAAAGCGAGGCAAATGACTACTTCTCCTGGAAAGCATTATGTTTATAATTTCTAATTTTGCAAGAATCAGGCAGCGTAAGTAAATTCAGTTTATTAAAACATGAATTTAGCACATTTGTAACAGAGTGGTAATATTTATTCCTACTGGACTTGAAATTATCTTGGATGGTAAAAAGAAATCTTTAATTATGCATCGACAAAGGACAACAGAACACAATGCATTGTTTTTTTAAATCTTTCTCAAGAGCAAGAAAATCATAGGTTAAACGTTTAATGTTCTTGCAACCTTCATTTTATTTCCATCAAGTTCTGAAATAAGAAAACTTTTATTTTGGCACAAAAATCATCCTCCATTATGTGAAATATACAGATTTACAAGTAGACTGATTTTTTCCGTTGGATTCAGGAGGATACTAGAAATTCACAAAAACAGGCTTCCTCAACTTTCCATAGCATTGGACATTAACTCTGGAAAAACCCAGAGAAGAATGATTGTACATGTGTGAAGTGATGTTGAGTTTGCCCAAGACATACATATTGCATCTCATTTTGAATCTCATTTTGAGATTCTCATTGCTTTTGATCTTTTTTTGATTAACTAACCCCTTTGTATGTTCAGATTTGTTGTTTACATACAATCTTTTAAAACTGATGAAATGGTAAAGGTAGAGCAATGCATTCTCTGATTTTTATCTCCTGCACGTTAAAGATGAATTCTAAGTGTATCCTTAGAAGCGAGTTGCTTCCTCCTAGATTTCATTTTCATGAGGCTAAGAAAGCAATTGAACAGGGAGTGAGGATTTTAGGAGCCACAGCTGTGGCCATGTGTTAGATATATGGAACTCCCTGGCTGTATTCAGACTGAGTACATCAAACAAACAGAAATATCTTTTTCCATACCTAAGTCTCTTCTTCACTTTAAAATCTAAAATTACAATGAGGGACAAGATTGCTAGTATTGTATTATTAACTTATGTTTATTTATTTATATCCTTCTTTGTTCCAGAAAAGATTTAAGGCAGCATAATATATGAATTTTTGATCTATCTGCAGGAGCAGTTTCATTGGATTTTTTTTTTCCTTTTTTTTTTTTTTTTGAGATGGAGTCTCGCTCTGTTGCCCAGGCTGGAGTGCAGTGGCTGGATCTCAGCTCACTGCAAACTCCGCCTCCCGGGTTTACGCCATTCTCCTGCCTCAGCCTCCCGAGTAGCTGGGACTACAGGCGCCGCCACCTCGCCCGGCTAGTTTTTTGTAGTTTTTAGTAGAGACGGGGTTTCACCGGGTTAGCCAGGATGGTCTCGATCCCCTGACCTTGTGATCCGCCCGTCTCGGCCTCCCAAAGTGCTGGGATTACAGGCTTGAGCCACCGCGCCCTGCCAGTTTCATTGGATTTTTAAAAAATAAAATCCACTTGTTAATGATTGATATGTTAATGATTTGATTAATCCATTGGGTTTGATTCATTTACAACATCATTTACATTTCATCAACACATGTTTTCAAGGAGACACTTGATGTCCTTCTCAAAATGCTCCGTTTTTCACCACCGAGAACTTTTATTTTCCATAAGCAAACAAAATGTAAACCTTGAAAGTCTGATTGTTGGGAAACAAAAATCTAAGCCTGGAGAGGTTAGGTAATCTCACCAAGGTTTCCCAAACCCAGGAGAAGCCCACTTTTTCTATAAGGTCTATTTCTCTGTTAGACACATGAATCTACAAAATTTCTATAATAAATCAAGGTCATCTACCCCAACTGGCTGATGAAAGGCCCAGAAAGACTCAGGCCCAGGCACTGGGTTACTCCGCACCAGGTTAATATCTTTCTACTGAACCTCGAAGTCAAGATGCAACCTGCGGGCCGGGCGCGGTGGCTCAAGCCTGTAATCCCAGCACTTTGGGAGGCCGAGACGGGCGGATCACGAGGTCAGGGGATTGAGACCATCCTGGCTAACACGGTGAAACCCCGTCTCTACTAAAAAATACAAAAAAATTAGCCGGGCACGGTGTTGGGCGCCTGTAGTCCCAGCTACTCAGGAGGCTGAGGCAGGAGAATGGTGTGAACCCGGGAGGCGGAGCTTGCAGTGAGCTGAGATCCGGCCACTGCACTCCAGCCTGGGCGACAGAGCGAGACTCCGTCTCAAAAAAAAAAAAAGATGCAACCTGTTAGGCATTACTGGTAGGGATAACTAAGGTTAAGTTTATGTGACATAGAGTGGTTAAGCCAGACCAGCGTTTACCATGGTACGTGATTTGTGATGCTTTGAGTAGGATACAGAGAGAGCATCCAAAAACATTGACTGCATAGTGAAAAAATTGTCTTTTGCTTTTGATTCTCTTTCAGTGCTGCCTGTCACATTAAGGAGCAACTCTCTGCTGGGTGTTAGTAGACATTTAACAGTCCTCTCACTCTTGCAAAGTTCAATTTTCAACAAAGAGCTGGCATCAGGATAAGAACCTTCAGCAAGCAACAGTGTAGTTGTGGTCTAATGATAATCTTTCATTTCATTTCGTATTTGGATTTATATTTGCCTTCTCTTTTTATTAAGTGGTGCTGGTTGTCCACTGGAAGGAGTCATATGAAATTATCTTTTAAAATAAATATATTCAAATATTTTTAAATCAGTTTAAAGAAAAAGTTAAATAAACAATTACATAGGCGATATGCAAATGCTGAAATTTGAGGTAACAAGAAGAAAGAGGAAAGAGGGCTTCAGTGAAAGCCCAGCAGCTGATGTCCCAGACAGAAGTTGGCATTAACCCCAGAAGAGCTGAGTCTGAAACCAGTGCTACACTGACAAGCTGTGGAAGGTGATGAATGTCTTGAACAACTCTGGTTATTGGCTTCCCCATCTATAAGTTGGATATGATTAAAATATTGACTTCTTCACAGATTTATGCTTAACTTCTTCACAGATTTATGCTTAAGAATCAAACGAGCTATTTTAAGGGAGAGCCTTTTACCAAGTATAAAGTATGACACTCATGGAAGAGATTATAACTAAGTGAGGGATAGAGGAAGGATAAGAGAGCAGAAGCTAAAGAAGTCATTTAGGTTGGAGGAAATTGGGAGGCCGAAGCAGGCAGCTCACTTGAGGTCAGGAGTTCGACAGCAGCCTGGCCAACATGGTGAAACCCCATCTCTACTAAAAATACAAAAAGTTTGCTGGGCATGGTGGTGCATGCCTGTAATCCCAGCTACTCAGGAGGTTGAGGCAGGAGAATCTCTTGAACACGGGGGCGGAGTTTGCAGTGAGCCAACATCACGCCACTGCACTCCAGCCTGGGCAACAGAGCAAAACTCTGTCTCAAAAAATAAAATAAAATAAAATAAAGTTAAATAAAATAAAATAAAGTAAAATAAAATAAAATTCTGCAGTCACTGAAGCTAGATAGGTCCGGTTCTTGGAAAGGTAGGAAGTGGCCCAGGTTGTGATTTGTTTTGTACAAGGGTAGGGGTCACACACACACACATACTTCAAAATTCTGCTTTGATTGAAAGCTCCACTGGAAGAGAGGTGAAAGCTCCATAAACCCTGAGTGTGGGAAAAACTATCCCGAGGGTAAAGCTTCCACCAAATGGGCTCTGGGTGTCCCCTTCCCACTTGCTTGTATCTGTCTCCTTGTGATTGGATCCTGATAGCTCCTGATACTTGCATGTGCAGCTGACTAGCTGGGGTTCATTATTCATCCTGGCTATTGAACAGGATGCTTGAGATGTCCTGTATGGAAGGGGGGGCAGAGGAAACCCCACGAGGCCATAGCACTGTCAGCCACCCTTGGCACTTAACACTCAGCACCCAGCACCCAGTACAATGCCTGATAGAGTGGATGCCATTTGGGTAAACATTTGTTAAGTGAGTGAAAAGAAGAAAGGTAGAGATGAAGGGAGAGAGCATAGGGAAAGGAAAAGGGGGAAAACAAGCTCAATGTTCTGGACCACACTCCCAGAGAGAGATAGCTGCGGAGGCCAGCCCCCAGAACTGTATCCCGTGCCTCCTCCTCTGCCTAGAAGCGCAAGTGAGGCAGCAGCACAGTGTTCCTAAGCATGTCCCTCCTAAGCATGGGACTTACATTTCCCCTTGACCACTCCTGAGCTGTGTGACACTGAGCACATTACTAACTTCTCCAAATGTCAGTTTTCCCTTCTGTACCATGGGAATGATCACACTAGGTTTGCTGAGTTACCGCTAGAATTAAATAAGATAATATGTATACACCTGGTGAATGGTCCAGAAGCAGTTTTCATTATTACTGTTGTCATTATATGTTTCACAAAAATTCAAAGAAATTATTTTGATTCTGTTAAAATGTGACATAATATGGATTTTCATTCCATAAACAGATTCTTATACTTTGCTTCCTAATTAGACTGTATCTTGTCATGCCTGTAATTCCTGTGTAATTAAATTGAAATTAAATGTCAATTTACTTTGAATTACAGAGTAATTCTATGTATACATGCCATGCAATCTGCATTTTGTTAGAAGATGACAACCAAAAATATCCTCACAGTCCCTCTGTAATTACACAGTGATCTGATTAAGATCAGCTTGACAAACTACCTGCCAAGACCTGAGGAAGAAAAAAACATGAGCTGGTGGCAGGGTCGGCGGAGGTTAGGCACAGGATGGGAGGGGAGAGCCTGAACTCACCAAGGACCTTGCCCCTCCCCAGGAACCAGTGACATCCCACCACAGTCCCTTTTGCAGGCAGATGAGGAAGAGGGATCCTTTAAAAGAAAAAACATTACTTAATTACAGAATATGTTAACCGATGTTGTTTCACCTTCACTGTCTACCCAGCTATTTCTATTAGGCTGGTATCTGAGGCATTAAGTCCTCATGCCTCAAAGACAATGATACCTGTAGAGAGAATATTTCAAACCTCATGCAGAAATTCTATATTTTTTTGTAATCACAAAATGGCTTCCATCCTCTGATTTTTAAAAATAAAAATGGAAACATATTTGATATCTTATTCCTTTTCACCAATGAGCAGGCTAATATTTATATTATTTCCGATTGTATGTGGCAGTGGGAAAAGATGATGTAAGTGGAACAGGGGAGAGAGGAGAACCAGGGCTTCAAAGAACCAGGTCAGGAGGCTGAGCAGTGACCCGGAGGTCCCAGGCTTCATTCTGTTAAGATGCTCACAGCAAACGGGGCAGGATGAAGGGGAAGTGCCTCCGCCCATGCTTTCTCCTTCATTTGCCTCCTCTAAATCCACCGCAGCACCCACCGGTCACTGCTCCTCAGGCTCCTTTGCGTGGCTTTGCGTCTTGGTGCCCTCCTCGCCCAGGAGAGGCTTATTTCTGACTGTTAAACAAGCTCTACCCTAGCACTCCTTTGGGACAAAGAATCTGGTTATTTTTCATTAACTCAAGTGAACGTTTCCCTTTTCTGCCTCTCACCGGGCCCCAGATGTTGACCGGGCCTGCAGGGCTCCCAGTGCCCACTTCCGAGGAGGAGTGAAAGGTCCTCCAAGCTCATAGCCCAGAAGTGCATTAGAGAAACGAAGCCAAAGGACTGAAAGTCACATCCTGCCTCCTAGGCGGCACTACAAAGCACACAAAACCCAGAGTCCTAAGTTTCAGAACAGGCTCTACTTCTTACTAGCTGTGATTACTGCAAGCAAGTCATTTAACCTCTGTGAGCCTCAGTTCTCCCAAATATAAGTGGAGATTAGTATAAGTCGTCCTCCTGACCTTTGTACGGGGTCGTTGAGAGAAGAAATCAGCTAAAGTAGATGAAAATGTTTGAAAAGAACAACAACAAAAAAATACAGGTGTACCGCTATAATCATCATCAGAGATATGTTGGTCAGGGTTCTCTCTCTTGCAGGTTATTGAAAACCCAGGCGAGTCTAAGGAGATGGAGGAGAAAAGAGTTTGGGGTTTGGGAGACTCTTAAACCCAAAATGTCCAGGGCTGATGCAGCTTTAGGCTTGGCAGGTTCAGGGATGTCACAGTGTCCTTGTACTCAGTTTCTCTGCAGCTCTGGGTTCTGCTTTGGGCTGAGTGTGTGTGCTCTTCACTCTCGGGCTCTGTGTGGTACTGTGTGATTGCTTAAGGCTCCTGTCCTCTCCAATTCAAGTCCATTGGGAAAGTGTGTGTCCCAGAACCTCTCACTCCAATCCCAGGATTTGTTCTGCTTTGATCCATTGGGTCACATGTGTACCCAGAAACCAATCACTGTGGCCAAGGAGATTTGGAGTTCTCACTGGTGTTGGTTACAGCTTCCAGTCCTGGATCCAGAGGCACTGCTATCCACATCATGAGAGTTGCATGGACTGAGCAATAAAGGAGTGGCTTCCCAGGGGACTGAGAAGCAGAGAGAACAGAGGCTGGGCAGGGTGGTCACAAACATCCACTTCAGAAGTCAAGGAACTTATAGCTAGAACCATCTTGGAATAAGAAGCAAGCAGAGGAGGCACCACCAGAGAGACTCCTGATTGAAAATAGCAGGTAACACGAGGAGATGGTCAAGAGTAAATGTGTGTCTACTTCATGCAGCTTTGGAACTCCAGAGCTGGACAGTTCTCACACAGAAAAGGGAGCAAAAGCAGCTACTGATTGAAATAAATTTTATCAAAATGATAAAATGACTTCTGATGTGCAGCTAAGGGTTACTTAAATTTTGCTTTCACATCCAGAGGCAGGATCATCTCTGAGTATTTTTCCCCAATAAAGTGATCCTTCCACACGCATCGTCACACTTGCATTTCAGGACCTTCTCTGCCATCTAACCCTGAATAACATGCCTCACTCTCCACCATCATACGCCCTCCCTTTTCTTTAAATCAAAAAGCTAATGCACATCCCTAGACCGGCTGCTGTGGAGGCAGCATTTAGCCAGCTGCATACTCACTCCCTGGCAAAGGACATCCGCTATGTGAAATGGACTCTGATACATCTGCCTAAGAATTTTCAAGGTCATCGTGCTTGTTGTATGTGTCTCTTGTGTTCTGAATATTTCAGGATTTTTGCATCATGGGCAACATGGAAAAGTCAAATTTCTCTTTTTTGATCTGCCAAGTTTCATGGAAGGGTATAAAAAGTCCAACATTTTCAATGAAAAGGAAATTGTTATAAGTTGAATATCTTTGGAAAATAACCTATTATTATTCAAAATATAAAGTCATCTATCATCTGTGGTTGTCTTTTCTGTCTAGCTGGTCATTTTGGAATTAAAGAGGACCCAAATGTATCTCTAGGACTTGGGCTCTGCACATAATGAGCTTGGCTCTCCCTTTAATGCTAATTTTAACTCGGCATGGTTCTCCTCATCCAGAAGGTCAATTCAGCTGTTCACAAAACAATAAAACTACATGTTTGTCCTGGCCTTTATGTTTTCCTTTTTGCTTGATTAATGATTATCTGGACATGGGAATTTAAAATGTGTAGGTTATATAAAGGGACACATTACAATGTAAATCTTAGTTCTATCCATGACCCCCAGGCCTTCTACCCTAAATATCTGTGTGTCTTTCCATATACATGGGTGTTCCATGCCTATACAAACACTACATGCACATGAAAGTTTTAGTATAAATGAAAACATAACATATATATAATGGGTACATAAATATTTTTCTGCAACTTTCATAGTTGCATAATATATATATATTTTGCAACTTGTTTTTGCTTTTTTTGATGTACAGATTTGTCTTGGAAATATTTCATACCGCCACACATGGAATTCTCTTTTACAGCTTCTACTGATGGACTGTGCTTTGCTATTATGAACTATGCTGTTAGATGAATTTCCAGCAGTAGAATTGCTAGATCAATTCTTTGATGTATTTCATTTTTTTTAAATTATATTAATTTCTGAAGGTTGAGTATATTCACATGGTACAATAATAAAAGTTACAGGAGTATTTAGGAAAAAGTAAGCTTCCTAAATACCACTGTCTGAAAGCCATTTAGTTCCCATTCCTAGGATAACTTCTGTTACCAGCATCTTTTATATATGCCAAGAAATGCAATGTTCTGCACCTTCCATTTTCTCATTTAATCACACACCTTGGCTCTATAGCTATATATCAGCATGTAAATAGGCTTTCCTTCTTTTATACAGCTGAATAGCATTCTACAGAGGGATGTGTCATACTTTACCCAGTCCTTCTTTGATGGATATTTAGGTTATTTTCAGGTTTTTTGCTAGTTCAAACAATGCTGCAATAAACAATCTTCTATACACATTATTTGGCAAAAAAAAAAAAATATATATATATATATATCCAAATGAGAATACATTTCTAGAAATAAAACTATTGAGTCAGGGGATAGCTGCATTTTAAAATGTGGTAACTATTGCCAAATTGCCCTCCACAGAGGTTGCACCAATTTACATTTCTAAGATAAATTTACAAGAGTGACTGTTTCCCCATATTCTGTCCTTACCAGAACACACATAAGGTATTAAGAAACTTTTTGATTTTTCCCAAACTGAGAGATTAAATGGTAAACATCTGAGTATCTCTTTGTATGAATACTATCTTTTTAAATGTTTAAAAAACGTTTATACTTTCTTTTCTGTGATCTGACTATTCATATTGTCTACTTTTTCTAATGGTTTTTTATTCTCATTCTTACTGATTTGTAGAAAATTTTAATATATTAAGAAAAGTAGTTCCTTGGGTGGATTATAAATTACAATTTTCCATTTGTGTCTTGACTTTTATTTGTTTTATCATGTAGAAATATTGATTTTTATTTAGTATAATATCTGTTTCTGCTGTTAAAAATTTTATGTCATACTTAAAAATGCCTTCCTCACTTGGAGATTGTTGTTTTAATTTTTTATGTCTTTTTCTGGTATTGTTTAAATTTGTATGGATTTTGCATTTTAAGTTTTATAGAACTTGATAACTTGTCCAGCAAAGACATTATACAAACCTACACTTAAAGGGACTGTGTATATTTACTCTTTGAGGTGTCTGTGGCTTATCTTTTATGAATTGCTCTTTCTTCCTATATCTTGCCATCCTTGCTAGCAAAGGCAATGCCTTCTATTTAATGTATCTTAAGTCATGTTACCAAGCACAGGGAGCACAAGGCTGTGTGCACATGAAGTACAATCAACAGAGGTGTGGGGTTTTTTTTGTTTGGTCTTGTTTTTGTTGTTGTTGTTTTACTTAGAATAATTCCCAACTAAGGAGGAATGGCCATGTCACATCTCTACATACCACAGCAAGTAGTGCTGGGAAGGTGGGTCAGTGAGTATCTGAGACCACATTCTATGAAGCACAAATTAGAAATTGTGGTCTAATTATTTTTTTACTTGTTCAGTTATTTGCATATAAACATTTGCAAGCATAATAGTAAAAATATTTTAATTGAATATCACAAATCTCCTTTATTGAGGCAATATGAATGCATGAAATTGGGGCTACTCCAAAAAACCTAAAATGCTGTAAATTAAAAAGCCCAAGAAACTGAATTAATTTCTGAGATTACATTGCTCAGAAAAGTGGAGAAAACAAAGAAAGAGACTACTACCTCATTGCAAGTGTGTTTAACACCTAAATAGAATGTCTACTTTTCCATAAGAGGAGACTTAGCATATAATGTATGGAATATTATTACGTATGGACCTGCTGGCCCAAAGAGGCTCCCAGAAAACAAATCTATCTCCTGTGGCCTGCTCGCCAGGGCCTTATATGTAAGTTTAATTCACTCTGGCCTTAAAAAAAAAAGACAATTAAAATATAATTAAATATAGCATTCAACATATTCAAAAGCCTTCTAATAAATTCAATCCTCTTCCCCATTACATTGGCAAACAAGTAGACAAGAATTATATAAATTGGTAAAAGAAAAGGCTAGGTAAAAATCATATTTAAAACCTTCTGAAACTACTAAGTTTCCTCCCAAAAATAATTCCAACTTTAGTCTTCCCTTCCTAAGACTCAGCGATGAAATATTCATGATGGAAGGAAGTTTCATGGTTAAGGGACTAAGTGCCTTATGATATACTGTGGACATTTGTTGTCTTTGTCTGCTCAGCATGTTTCCTCTTGTGATATCAGTGCCTCAGTGTTCCTTAAGGGAACCACCTGTCTCAACAATTTCTTGTGTTTTTAGGATATGGTTGTCCCCATCCCTAGAGGGACTGGCGTATTACTTAGGGATTATAAATCACTATATTCCATTCTTTTCTTTCTTTCTTTTTTTTTTTTTTTTGAGATGGAGTTTTGCTCTTGTTGCCCAGGCTGGAGTGCGATGCGTGATCTCAGCTCACCACAACCTCCGCCTCCCAGGTTGAAGCGATTCTCCTGCCTTGCCTCCCTAGTAGCTAGGATTACAGGCATGTGCCACCACACCCGGCTAATTTTGTATTTATAGTAGAGACGGAGTTTCTCAATGTTGGTCCGGCTGATCTCAAACTCCCAACCTCAGGTGATCCACTCGCCTTGGCCTCCCAAAGTGCTGGGATTACAGGCATGAGTCACTGTGCCCGGCCCATATTCTGTCCCGTCCAGCGGGACAGTCAACACGAAACCTGGAAGGGGGAGTGGGAATGGGAGAGACAAGAAAACACCAGAAACGGAGACAAGACAGTAGCCTGATCAAGTCACTTTTATTGAGGGCGATGGTACAGCTTATATAGGCTGGTAAGAAAGGGGAAGTGGGCCGGGAGCGGTGGCTCAAGCCTGTAATCCCAGCACTTTGGGAGGCCGAGACGGGCGGATCACGAGGTCAGGAGATCGAGACCATCCTGGCT
>NW_012119821.1:3945602-3951126 GCF_000951035.1 Colobus angolensis palliatus | reverse complement strand
CCAGGATGGTCTCGATCTCCTGACCTCGTGATCCACCCGTCTCGGCCTCCCAAAGTGCTGGGATTACAGGCTTGAGCCACCGCGCCCGGCCTATCCCCCTGGAAATTTCTATAAGATGTATGTCCATTCATATTACTTTAATACAGATAAATGTGCATACTAAGGCATTCTCTGGTTCATTGAAGTTCACAGTTAAGGAAGAGGTATAAGAGTATACGTAAATATCCACATATGACAGAATTCCATGTTAAGTGGCCTCATCTTCACATAGGCTGCAATGAAGGATCTTATGCTCTCCTGTAGCTCGGATAATTTAGAAAGACAACTTTAAAAAATATTTTGTAACATTTGGAATCAATTCCCAGGAAAGTTCTCTGAGAAACTTCTCTGAGAAATGGTGAACATGGGATGGGAATCCTTACTCATTAAAACTGGCTCTGTTTTAAGGGAAGAAAACATTCTAAACTGATGGTTCTCAAACATAATTTATGTATCAGAATCACCTGGAGAGATGAGATATACACATACAGTTTTCTAGGTTCTATCTTATAGCTTCTGATTTAAAATCTGCCTTCTAGTCCCAGGGTTTAAAACAATGCCAAATTTAAAACAAGAACAAACATCAAGTGTCTGATTTTTTTAAAAAAACTATAACTATGCTCTTTATTTGTGCCATTATCTCACTAAATCTGCACAGTAACCCTATGGATTAGGTACTATTGGGATATGGAATAGTTATAATTTTTATGTTTGTGTTTATAAATTAGGAATACATGGTTTAAAAATTTGAGCACTTTTCTCAAAGTCATATGACAAGGAAAATCTATGACTCTAAACTCAAGATGCTTAACCTTTAGCCTCTTCCCAAATACAGATATGACAGCCAGTGTCATGGTTAATGCACAAAGCCAATAATTGAACTTTGCTAATAACATCATTAGAGAATCCGATAGAATAACACTGCTCACAAACATAAAATAAGCAATGGAAACAGTATTCCTAAAAATAAAAGCATGTGTTATAGAAAGCTGGAAGAAATATTTATTCAACCCTGAAAAGCAAATTCTAAGAAAAGGAAGGAAGGAAGAAAGGAAAGAAGGAAGGAAGGAAAGAAGGAAGGAAGGAGGGAAGGAAGGAAGAAAGGAAGGAAGGAAGGAAGTTAGGGAAGGAGGGAGGGAGGGAGGGAGGGAAGAAGGGCTGGTCCTCATTTATTTAAAAGGTTTACACACAAGAGAACCTATATTCTCAATTTCAAGAGATCTGTATCTCACCTCTTTCTTTAATAGCTAATTTAAGTCCCAATAGATACATGGAAATCATCATTGACTTTCCTCATTAAAAACAGAAAATAGCTCTTCCAAGAGCCAACATAATATTTCTTTAGGGTAGTAATTCAGTGATCCTTAATGCTCTCTATTTTTCCCCAATGTTTTAATTCATGCCATGTCCTAAATTCTGATGTTTGGGCTCAGAGAGGGGCATCCTACAGGTGTCTAATACATCATCAGTAGCCACAGCATTGGAGAGAGGGACTAGATTTTTCAGTTCGTAAATTACAGAAGACCTTTGTTTTCCTTTCCCTCCCACCAACTCCAACTAATTACACAAAAAATATACCTTGATGAATTTAATACTCATTTACCCCTTCATCAGAGGATAATCAGAACCAAGAAAAACAAATATCTTTTTTGGAAGTAGGTAGGATACAAAGAAATTAACAAACCATCTAGAAATAGTAGGAATCAGTATAGTATGAGGAAAAGATTATGTCGAGAAAACAAAATTTTGAGTCCTTGTAAATGGCAATTTTAAGAATTTCCCTCACAATGGGAACAAAAATGGCTATTCCATCCCAGGTTCCCTTCCAGTTCGGAGTCACTTTACCTTCCCTAGGACATGTTTATTGGGAAGTTATATTTTTATTTGTTAATAAAATCAGAAAAACTTCATGATAGATTATTTGCATCACAATTCTATGCCTGTGTCATGCGTTTTGCATAAGTGACTCTTCAATCTTTCATCTCTGGCCATCAGAGCCTCTAATGTCATTGATAGACTGCCTGAGTGTTTTTAATGGCATGCATCTGATATATCACTGGTTGCCAACATCCATATGCTTTTGCAAAATGTCCTGCTGATGGGTACTGAAAAACTAATGGAAACATCACCTTTGAAAATAAAACATCAATCCTTGACTTTCTGACTTGGTAAAAAAAAATTTTTCACATTAGGGATGGTAATACAAACTGTGGTGATGTCTGTCAAAGAGATATACATACTTACAATTGTCCTTCAACAATTTCTGATAATGGTAACTTAAATTAGCATAACTTTACAGATACTTAGCATGTTGATGCTTTTGGCAGGTCTTTTGTGTTTTTTATACTTATATTCCTCCTAATTTAAGGCAAAGAAAGCCTTTTGCTTCTCTGAATAGTAGGAGAGTATTGTGACATTCATTCACTCATTCCTTTTTTCAACTTATTCATTGATCTCCTATTATGTGTCAGTCAGTGACCATACATAGAAAGCATACGAATAAAACTCATCTCAGGCTTCAACCCTCACAGCCTAGTGAAAGGTAAGAAATCACATGAAAACAGTTATAAAGTAATATCATACTAAATAACCAAATCCTGTGATAGAAGCTTGGAAAAAGTGCAATGTGACCAACTGCTTACAAAGCAAAGTCTTCCTTATAAGGTAAAACTCAACTAGGAAGATGAGGAGGGAAGACATTCCAAGTGGAGGGAATAACACATATAAAAAAAAAAGACGTATTAAAGAACATAGTATTCTTAGAGTTCAGAAAGTACTTTAGCAGAGCTAAACCCCAAATCATGTAGGAGATGCGAGGAGTAAATACTATAAATTTATCCAGTTGCAGATTCTAATGTGCCTTCCATGGCATGCCAAGGAGTTTGAATGTTATCTTTCAGGCAATGGAGAGCTTTTTATTAAAGGATTATAAACAAAGCAAATACATGATATGTTGTCAATGTTACCTCATTTCACTAAGGTGGAAGCAAAAAAAACCATTAGTTACTCTGTGGCATGAGAAACTCTGAGGTACAAAGAAGTATTTTCTGACAATAGATTTGCTAAATATTGGAAAGTGTCCCTGAGAGAAGTTGAAAAATCACTTCAGGAGGTCTTTTAAAAATAAAACAAATTAAATTATTCTTAGATGCTTTAGATGTGATTACCCATTACAGGAAGGTGATTGACTCCAAGTCTCGTCCAGATTTACAGTTCCATTGTTCCTAGAACACTGTAGCGAATAGAGTTCTGCATTGGCTAGCAATTTGTACTTGATCCTGTGGTTGCAGATTGATTACAAAATTACAGAAGCAGAATATTTACTTTAGAATTATGCATGGAGTGGACACTATATGGATGGGAAATTACCTGATGAAGAAAGAGCAACTTAGCTTATAAGATAGGTGCATTTTCCCTTTATTTTTTTACAGGCTTGTGATATGACCTTGATGCAACTCCATTTTTAAATGCTATCTGAAGACTAGAGAAGGTGCTATCAAGGATGAGAAAACACAATAATGAGCTATAGTAGAAACAAAGGAACTCATCCTAGATTAACTCAGTATGTAAGGGCACCTTGCATCAATGCTCAGGAAATTAGTTAAAACTAGCTATTACCGAAGGTGCCCTCTGAAGCCATTAATAATCTCCAGAAATGTCATAGCTTTGGAGTTTAGAAAATACATCCATGTACTTTACCTTAACTGCTCTTCCCAAAAACACTGAACAAAGCTTTTACAAATGAGGACACAGCGGCTGAGAGAACTGCAATAACCTGCTCCAGTCTCTATAGCTACTAAGTGGCATAACCTAGATTAAGCCTCTCTCAGAAATACTTTATCTGAATCTTAGTCCATGCAATATTTCCAAAGTAAGGAAACAATGGTTGGGAGGGGTAGGGAAAAGAGAGAAAAGAAAGCAAGAATTGAAACAAAATGCTATATAAAATGACACCCAGAAACCAGAACTTGGTACATTGTCAGGGTCAAGAATAATACCAAAGCATATTATCAGTTTGCAAACACCTATTTTTGGTAAATAACAGCCTGCAAACTAAAATATTTTCATAAAACATGGATGAGATAACACATTAAGAAGAGGCAAAAACAAACAAATGTTTTTAAAAATGTATTAACTATAATGGTCAGTGTGTTGATAGAGTTCCATGTGACATATCTCATTAGCAACATAAAATAAAAATTGTGTTAAACTAGGTATAACAACTGCATTTTATTGAAATTAAAATACCATTAATCATAAGATACATTATTGCCATAAGTCCTACTAAGAAATAATACTGCCACCTAAACTGCAATATGCCATTGACTTTGAAGACATGTCATTATTTCAGGGATGGTAGGAGGAGGAAAACTAATCTGCATTTTAGAATATATGAAATGTAGTGGTTACATATATTATACTGGGGTTTAAATAATAACTAGAGGCGCTAAGGGTCATATCAACCTCTTCTCCCAGTGATCTCTTTGGAGCTGGATTTTATGTGAATAGAAGATCTACCACATAGTAATGAAGATGCCACAGTCCAGGGGCTTGAGTCCATGTTAGAAAAAGCATCTTTAGAGATGGAAGGCAGAGGGCTTTGTTTTGAGAAATCATATACAAGAGAGTAATAGTAGAGAAAAACAGTATAAAATATTATAGGAACCATGGAGTACGGGGCTGAGTTCATCTAAAAAGACAAGTACTAGTGGACCTGTAGAAGCCAGCTACTGGAAGGGGAGGGAGCTAGTAAGTTGATTCTGGGGTGTGCAGAATCCAAGGCCTAGAGGAAGCAGATGACCAACACATCCAGGGGCCTTTGTACTAATCCAGCTCACTAAACACATCTAGCTCATTTATTATATGCTTCAATATGATAAATCCTAGAGGTAAAATTTTTCTATCAAAAGGTAAAAAGTATTTTAAAATATGGTGATTACTGTTAAATTTCTTTTCAAAATGTTGTAATAGTTTATAAGCATTAAAATGCATAAAAATTCTTATTTTCCCATAACCCCACCAACTCTGGGTATTAATGGTTATTAAATGGTTGTAAATATAACACATTAAATATGAACATCACATCTCATTTTAATTCAAATTTTAACATTATTAACAGGGTTTAGAATATTCTTATTTGTTCACTGATCATCAATTATCTGAATTTTTTTTCCCCCAAATCACCTGTTTATATGTTTTATGCAGATTCCCACTGGGTTATTGTCTTTACTTCACTGATTTTTAAAAACTGTTTACATATCACTGAAATGGTGATAGATAGATAGATAGATAGATAGATAGATAATCACAGCGCTCTTTCCTTGATTTGTTATTTATTCTTTAAGTTATTCACAGTATTTTGCACCACATTGAAGTTTAAGAGTTTTATGTTATAAAATATGTTAATCGTTTCTTTATGATTTCTGATCTGTATGTCATATTTAAAATACCTTAGTTACCTGAATATAATAAAGTATTGCTTTTG
>NW_012119821.1:3891409-3944427 GCF_000951035.1 Colobus angolensis palliatus | reverse complement strand
AGGATGGTCTCGATCTCCTGACCTCGTGATCCGCCCGTCTCGGCCTCCCAAAGTGCTGGGATTACAGGCTTGAGCCACCGCGCCCGGCTCAGATAATTTTTAAAAATCCTGCCAAAGTTTCCTTTTACTGACTTCTCACCGAAACAATGTCAGGGTTATGATGGGAGTTTCAGAAGACTAATATAGGAGTTTGAGAAAGATAATACCCTGACTACTACATTTATTCATTAAATATGAAATATACTACATTTATTCAGCCTTGTATCTTTTCAGGCAACCTGTGACTGCTGAACCTCATGAAAAATTATACATTTATCATTAAATGTATTGTGAGACTTTTCACAGTTGTTGATATCATTGAGTTTTTTGTTTGTTTGTTTGTTTTGTTTTTGTTTTTTCAGACGGAGTCTCTATCGCCAGGCTGGAGTGCAGTGGCACGATCTCAACTCACTGCAATCTCTGCCTCCCACGTTCAAGTGATTCTCCTGCCTCAGCCTCCCAAGTAGCTGGGACTATAGGCATGTGCCACCAGGCTCAGCTAATTTTTGTATTTTTAGTAAAGATGGGGTTTCACCATGTTGGCCAGGCTGGCCTCGATCTCTTGACCTCATGATCCGCCCGCCTCAGCCTCCCAAAGTGCTGGGATTACAGGCGTGAGCCACAGCGCCCAGCCATCATTGAGATTTTTAAAACTAATGTTAACTATCTACTGCTGACATAAATAAACTACTTTTATGTATTCATTTTGCTTCCAAATACTGTTGTGAATTTTAGTATTAGTTTGAATACTATTTTATTTAGATGTATTTAATTTGTAGGCATGTGGTCATTGTTGCTGCATATATAATAATAGTTTTATTTTTTCTAATGCAGATGCCATTTATATATTGTCTGATTGCATTAACTAGAAACAATCTTCAGAACAGTGTGAAAAAATGACAAGAGTGGCCGGATGCAGTGACTCACGCCTGTAATTCCAGCACTTTGGGAGGCTGAGATGGATAGATCACTTGAGGTCTGGAATTTGAAACCAGCCTGGACATCATAGCGAAACCCTATCTCTACTAAAAATACAAAAATTAGCCAGGCATGGTGGCAGGTGCCTGTAATCCCAGCTACTAGGGAGACTGAGACACAAGAATCACTTGAACCTGGAGGATGGAGGTTACAGTGAGCCAAGACTGTGTCACTGCACTCTAGCCTGGGCAACGGAGTGAGACTTCTCCTCAAAAAAAAAAAGAAAAAGAAAAAGATATAAAAAGCATCTGATCCTTCTTCTCTGAATTTAGTATAGTTGTTATGTCTAATGGTACGATTTTTTATATTTAGGAATTTTTTATCTTTTCCTATTTGTTTTTGAGCTTCCATTAAGAATATCTGCTAAATTGATAGATGTGCTAAAGTACTATGTTTTCATTCCTTGAATATATACCGTTTGATCATGCTCTATTTGTTAAAATAATTTAAAGCATCCTTGCACACACAGAATACATTCCACTTAAGGAGGAAGTATTTCTTTATACAATTTTAATGTACATACCATTCAAGATGTCCGCACCTATAGTCATCCTACATGTACTGAGGAAATCGGTCAGCATAAAACTTCTCAGTCTTCCTCCCTCCCCCAGCCCTACTTTTTGGAGTTTTACTCTGTGCATCCTCAGCAAAGCCTCAAGTAAACCCTATACAAGTTTTGCAGCTTTTGTTTATATGCAGGTCTTTCATTTCTAGAGCTCTGCTTTGCAATTTCTGGCCATGTCTACCTCCTCACCTCCAATCTACACCTTCACCACTCATCAAGTCTTTGTGTAAGTTTCCTCTACCTTCGCCTACATCTGAAAATCACTTCAAGCATTCAGCAAGAAGATCTCAGGGCTTACCCCATAAATCCCCTTTTCTCAGGGATCATGGTGTGCACTGCCTGTTGCCCAACATCTAAAAATAGTTGTTCCGTATATTTTGTTCAGTTTTACTGCAAAAAGTTAAGTCTGGTTATTGTTACTCTTCCAAAGATGAAAACAGACTCCCTAGTGCTCTTTTTAAAACAGATAGCGAACATTCTTTTTTATTTCTGCGGTACTGAATTCTGTGTTCGGCTTTTGTTTTTTGTCATCTCTTGATGCAACTCATGTTAATTTTGACTTTCTTAAAAAGTTCATCTAGATTCCATCATCTCAAGTCTTAAACTTTTAAACAATACTCTCTTCCATTAACAGCATTGCCAGATTCAGCAAATAACAATATGGGAAGTTTAGTTAAACTTGAATTTCAGATAAAAATGAATAATAATTTGTATAATAATTATATACAAAGTGAGGATTTTATTTTGTATACTTATACTAAAAAAGAATTTATTATTTATCTGAAATTTTTTTTTTTTTTTTTTTTTTACAGACAGAATCTCACTGTCGCCCAGGCTGGAGTGCAGTGGCATGATCGTGGCTCACCGCAACCTCCATCTCCCGGTTTCAAGCCATTATCCTGCCTCAGCCTCCCGAGTAGCTGGGATTATAGGCATGCACCACCACGCCCGGCTAATTTTTTGTATTTTATTAGAGACAGTTTCACCAGGTTGGCCAGGCTGGTCTCAAACACCTGACCTCAGGTGATGCGCCTGCCTCGGCCTCCAAAAGTGCTGGGATTACAGGCATGAGCAATTGCGACCAGCCTGAAATTTAAATTTTACTAGGCGTATAGTATTTATCTGGCAAGCCTATCCATTAAGTATTTTTGTTAAAAAAAAAAAAAAAAACTGTTTTGGTTTTACTGATAAGTCCAGTGTTAAAAAAGTCTCTGATAGGTTTTTAAATGTATCTACATAGTGATTTCCATCTTTTATTCATTTCTTGCTTTCACCTACAATGTATTTTGTTCTTTTTTCGAAGTTTCCTACATTGTTCCCTGAACTAAGTCGTTGATTCATTTTATTAAAATAGAAAGTTTAAAGTCATGAAGCTTACTCTGACTGGGGCTCTGTTCGCATTATGGAGATTTCTCAATGAAGAGGGCTCATTTACGTAATTGCTAAAGCATTTGTAATCTCCGTTTTTTTTGTTTGTTTCGTCTCGATTTAAGAGTCATTTAGAAGAGGTTTTGTTTTTTTTTTTTATTTGAAGTGGAGTTTTATTATTTTGTTTACTGTAGAAATTCTATATTTTGGTTTTCTGGTCAGAGAATGTGTTGTACAAGTGTTCTACTCCGGGGAAATAATATTAAAGCTTTTTGTAGGCAAGTATGTAATTAAATCTTGTATATGCTTTATAAGCATGAGGGGAAATGCATATATTTTGTGTCTATTGAGGTCAAATAGAGAAATACAACAAAGTCAGATGATTCCGTTATTTAAATCCTTCAAGCTCACTTGTTATTGGCCCAGTTCACCTTGAACAAGATGCTGACAAATAGAAATCACATTACGCTTGTGTTCAAGAGCTGCAAATGCAATAAGCTTTGTGCTCCATAATTTATGAAGCATTTTTAAACATGGCTGAATTTCTATGAAAAAGTGTTCTTTTACAGGGATTTATTACATAATGTATCACCGAAGGCCAATTAGACCCCGTTCGAAAGATAGTAAAAGGCCAAAAACATGAATGAGATTATGTAGATAAAATGTCTCATACAATTCACCAAAGCCACACTTGCCCACTGTTCCATATGAAAAGCACAGTGCAAGCCGAGTGCGGTGGCTCACGCCTGTCATCCTAGCACTTTGGGAGGCCGAAGTGGGTAGATCACCTGAGATCAGGAGTTCGAGACCAGCCTGGCCAGCATGGCGAAACCCGTCTCTACTAAAAATACAAAAATTAGTCAGGTATGATGGTACATGCCTGTAATCCCAGCTACTCAGGAGGCTGAGGCAGAAGAATTACTTGAACCCAGGAGGCGGAGGTTGCAGTGTGCCGAGATCGTGCCATTGCACTCCAGCCTGGGCAACAAGAGTGAAACTTAGTCTCAAAAAAATAAAAAAGAAAAAGAAAAGCACAGTGCTCATTGTTTTCATCCATGGATTGCTTGAGGGATATAGAGAAAGCTAAGAGAGATTTTGTAAGATTTTAAGTTAGCTTCCAAACTGAAAGTCTGGGCAGACAAAAATCAGAATTTTACCCTTCCCTAACAAACTGGGGCCTGGGTAGGTGAGCAGAAACTAGAGGTTAGATGTGACTCATACATACTAGTCAAACACAAAGCAAAAGGAAGAATTAGGTCACAGCCATGCATAATTATGAAAACTTGCAAATGAACTCGTTTTTGGTTTTCAAAGCTTTTAAATGGATAGTTTCCATGTTTTGAAAGATTTCCTGAAATGCTGTGCCATGGAGAGATATTACAATTGTAAAAACATAAGGAAGATAGGACTCTCAATCAGACATTGATATTGCTTATTCTCTCTTTTCCAAGTTTCTTGGGAAAACCAGAGCTACTACACATTGCTAACATTCAACTAGTTGACAATAATAGGTCTCAAGTGTTTTTCAGGAGTAGGTGTATTGCATAGTGATTAAAGCAAAAGCTGAGGAACTAGACATCGTAGGTTTACATTATAGCTGTGACACTTCCTAGACAAATTATGTAAAGTTTCTCTCTAAAGCGCCATTTCTCAATTTTAAAATGGGAATGATGATGATAATGCCTACCTCTAAGAATTACAGGAAATGATTCTTACAAAACATTCTCCACAAACCTGACACTCAATAAATACTACCTACTGTTAAAGAATGTATTGTATCCATCTTTTGGTTTTGTTTTTTTGTTTCGTTTTGTTTTGTTTTGTTGTTGTTGTTACTTTTGAGTCTCACTCTGTTTCCCAGGCTGAAGTGCAGTGGCACAATCTTGGCTCACTGCAACCTCCACCCACTGGGTTCAAGCGATTCTCCTTCCTCAGCCTCCCAAATAGCTGGGACTACAGGAGTGTGCCACCATGTCAGGCTAATTTTTGTATTTTTAATACAGATAGGGTTTCACCATGTTGGCCAGGGTGGTCTTGAACTCCTGACCTCAGGTGATCCACTGAACTCGGCCTCCCAAAATGGTGGGATTACAGGCTTGAGCCACCATGCCCGGCCTGTATCACATCTTGGTTTAGCAGAATCTGTGAGTAGAAATGCCTTTCATATGGTTTGTTTAAGACCCTTCAACATCCTGGTTCTTGAGCTTTTCAGGAACAATCCCATCTGTGTCTTTCACTATTGTTCACTATTGCCAACCTAAACTCATTTTCTTTTCTTTTCTTTTCTTTCTTTTTTTTTTTTTTTTTTTAGAATGTCAATCTGTCACCCAGGCTGGAGTGATCTTGGCTCACTGCAACCTCCACCCACTGGGTTCAAGCGATTCTCCTTCCTCAGCCTCCCAAATAGCTGGGACTACAGGAGTGTGCCACCATGTCAGGCTAATTTTTTGTATTTTTAATACAGATAGGGTTTCACCATGTTGGCCAGGGTGGTCTTGAACTCCTGACCTCAGGTGATCCACCCGCCTCGCCTCCCAAAGTGCTGGGATTACAGGCGTGAGCCACTGCACCCAGCCTCATTTTCTAATTATTGCAAATGTATATCATTTTAGAAAACTGAAAGGGCTTCATCTGAACCATTGACCAAGTCAACTCAATGATTTCAGGTATATAGCACAAATCCCCAAAAAGGCTGCTCTCCAGAAATCTCCCTCCAACTGACCCAAGAAGGATGACATTTGGTAACCCACTTTAACATGAAAAAGTTCTGTAATTAGATTGCAGATTCCCTGAGAACCAAGGTCCTGTATTTTTTTTCCATGTTGTTTCCACAAGCTGGAGCAATGCCTGGCTCATGTTACATGTACAATAAATATTTTTAAACACATTATGGAAAAGATATTGATAGCAAAATTAAAGGAAGTATTTTTAAAAAAATCTTCAAAGTTTACAAAGATATAAAAATTGTAGTATACCAAAAGCCAGCCCAGCAGATGCAAAGGGGAACATTAGGCCTGATTTGCAGAAATTGTGATGGGCTTAAAATGCAAACAAACATGGCTGGAGAGGCAGTTTGGCACATGAAAGGCTCATGAGGTTGGCAGTCAGAACGCTTAGGTTTCAGACGTAGCTGAGCTGCTAGGCAAGCCACTTACTCTTTATAAGCCTCAGCCTAGTTTTTAAAGTAGCAGTTGCCATGCTCATGCCACAAAAAAAAGTTCAAACGAGACCAAGTATTAAAAAACCTTTAAAACCTAGAAGGTTCTCCACAATACATACTACTGTTCAAAAACGTGAAGTAGAAGAACTATGTTACATCAAGCACATAAGGAATAAGCTTAGTCATAAAGGGAAAATAAGGAAAATTGCAAGAAATACAAACATCTAGCAAAACCATTTTCTAAAAAGAAGAAACCCAAAAAGTATGTCTAGATAGTCGATGTTCATTGTGTAGTTTGTTTTTTGTTTGTTCGTTTGATTGTTTATTTGAGATGAGTCTCGCTCTGTCGCCCAGGCTGGAGTGCAGTGGCGCGAACTCGGCTCACCGCAAGCTCCGCCTCCCGGGTCCACGCCATTCTCCTGGCTCAGCCTCCCGAGTAGCTGGGACTACAGGTGCCCGCCACCACGCCTGGCTAATTTTTTGTGTTTTTAGTAGAGACGGGGTTTCACCATGTTAGCCAGGATGGTCTCGATCTCCTGACCTCGTGATCCGCCTGCCTCGGCCTCCCAAAGTGCTGGGATTACAGGCGTGAGCCACCGCGCCTGGCCCATTGTGCAGTTTTTAAAAATAACATCTAATCATATATGCTGTACTTACTGCTGAGAAAAGCCATTTTGCATTTTATATACCTTTTTCTTTCTTTCTTTTTTTTTTTTTCGAGATGGAATCTCCCTCTGTGCCCAGGCTGGAGTGCAGTGGCGCCATCTTGACTCACTGCAACCTCTGCCTCCTGGGTTCAAGCGATTCTCCTGCCCCAGCCTCTGTAGTAGCTGGGACTACAGGCACGTGCCACCTCGCCAAATTTTTGTATTTTTAGTAGAGACAGGGTTTCACCATATTGGTCAAGCTGGTCTCGAACTCCCGATCTCGTGATCCGCCTGCCTTGGCCTCCCAAAGTGCTGGGATTGCAGGCGTGAGCCACCGTGCCTGGCTTCTTTTCATTTTTATACAAAACTAAACTTATTAATTGTCTTTATTTATGGAACAAAAATAGTATCTGCTGCTTACACTGTTCTTTTTCTATCTTATCAACAGAGCCAAGAAAATGTATGAAATATGCTGAGGGAAGGATTTAAGAGTCTCAGAAAACACATCTATTATTCTATGCACAAACATAAAAGATTGCCAAAGTAAAGAAAAAGAAAAAAGGCTATACCAAAAAAAAGAAAGAAAAAGAGGAACACACACTATTGTGCACAAACATGCAAATTCCTTCTAGTATGTCTCTGAAAAAGCAACTAGGAATTTTCGTGAACTTTCACAGTTGTTTAAACTGATGAGATGGTTAGCCAATGACACAATTGCTTTGTAAAACAGTTAGGATAATACTGAAGTGCTAGTTGAGACTGCTTTCTTTCCCTGGTTGTTTTGATGGAATATTTGTTATAGTGATCTTGCTACTTAGAAACTCTAGTTTTATTGGTTACTATTGTGAAAATAAACCATGGACAAAGAGAGTAAATGTTTAGACCAGGGTATAGAATCTCTTGGCCATGAATTTCTAAATGTTTTGTACTTATACACGTGCACAAACATGGCCATTAAGAAAACAAAAGGTCCATGGTTTATGCTTTAGAAAACAATGTTTCTGAAAGGGATAAAATATTATTTTCTTAATTTCAAATAGTAAAGGTTTTATACATCATTTTCTTTTGACTAGTGTCCATTATAGTTCATCAAACTTTCCTAATTCTGTTTATCTTAAAAATCTGTATTTTGTTTCCTTTCATTATCTTTTCTGAAATTATCATCTTCTCCTTTTCTACTGTATCACTTCTATCAGCATACAAACATTTTCTTATTTCTCCCATTTAAAAAAGTGCAGACTCCATGAACTCTTCCAGCTATTGCCTTATTTTTCTGCCTTCCTTTATATCAAAATTTCATTAAAGAATTGTCTTTGCTTAGAGTCTCCATGTCCTCAACTCACATTCTCTCCTCCACTCACTCCTATGAAGATCTCGTCCTCACTGTTCCACAGAAAGCGCTCATAGATATCACCAACAATCTCCACCTTTTCAAAACTACGCTCAATTTTCAGTCTCATTTCACTCACCCTTTCCTCAACATTTGACACAGTTGCTTCCTCTCTTATTCATCAAATATTTTCTTTACTTGACTACGGGAAAAACACTCCTTGTTTTCTACCAATTTGAAGGGTCACTATATTTTTGTCCCCTTTGCTGGCATTTCCTCCGCCTCCAAATATCTAAATATTGAAGTGTCCCAGGTTTCCGTCTTTGGGCTCTTCTCTTCTTTTCTATGTTTACTCACCCATAAGTCTTTTTATCCAGGCCATGACTTGATTTAAATTGTAAATGATTTCCACATTTGTATCTTAGCCCTCGCCTCTCCTACTCTGCAGACACTGATGTATAACTACCTACTCAAGATTTCCATTTTCGCCGGGCGCGGTGGCTCAAGCCTGTAATCCCAGCACTTTGGGAGGCCGAGACGGGCGGATCACGAGGTCAGGAGATCGAGACCATCCTGGCTAACAGGGTGAAACCCCGTCTCTACTAAAAAATACAAAAAACTAGCCGGGCGAGGTGGCGGCGCCTGTAGTCCCAGCTACTCGGGAGGCTGAGGCAGGAGAATGGCGTGAACCCGGGAGGTGGAGCTTGCAGTGAGCCGAGATCTGGCCACTGCACTCCAGCCCGGGCGACAGAGGGAGACTCCATCTCAAAAAAAAAAAAAAATTCCACTTTGACATCTAATAGGTATCCCAAACCTAACATTTTCAAAGGAAACCTCTTTAGTGTACCCCTCCCCACCAGAACTTCTCATTCCCCCGCTTTCCCCACATCAGTAAATGAGAGTCCCAGTTACTCACTTGCCCAGGCACTGCATTGTGCTGCAGTGAGTTAGGCTGTACTCCTCTAAAATCTTTTTTCCACATCAAGTTAAATATAAAAAGGACCACTCCCCAACATTTTTTTTCCCCCAAGACGGAGTTTTGCTCTTGTTGCCCAGGCTAGAGTACAATGGCTCCATCTCCACTCACTGCAACCTCCACCTCCTGGGTTCAAGCAATTCTCCTGCCTCAGCCTCCTGAGTAGCTGGGATTACAGGTGCGCACCACCACACCCAGCTAATTTTTGCGTTTTTAGTAGAGATGGGGTTTTACCATGTTGGTCAGGCTGGTCTTGAACTCCTGACCTCAGGTGATCCATCCACCCCAGCCTCCCAAAGTGCTGGGAATATAGACCGGAGCCACCATGCCTGGTGAAAAACCCTTTTTGATAGAAAATCCCCTGCCCAATCTGATTCTGAGGTATCCATATTTTTAGATATTCTGCAATATCAGAATATTCTGCCATTTTAAAAACTGACCTCAGGTTGACCTTACCATTTTAATTGACATGAAAATTGTTTTATGTATTTAGGTTAAGTGTCATTATAGCGTACGTACACCCTTGGGTGAAGAAAGAGGGTGTGTGTGTATGTGTGTGTGTGTGAAATAAATTGTGGCATATTTATACAATATAATACTACTAACAGTGTAAATGCACAGATGTTACTATATCCAAAACTTGGATGAATCACAAACATAATTTTAAGCAAAGTTTTTAAAACAGGCAAAGTTAATAATTTATGGTTTTGGAAATCAGGAGAGGAAAAGGGCAAATGTGTCCCTCATCAAAACACTGAAATCAACAAAGCAATATTTATATTTCTGTATCAAAGCTGCTAATTCCACTGAGTTTTTGTTTTTTTGTTTTGTTTTGTTTTGTTTTAGCACAATTTTCACTCCTCTCTTTAAAACTGTCTCCTGGCTTCAGTTGCAAGGGATTTTCATGAGTGTGACACAAAAGAGAGTGGGAGAAAAGCATGAACTATGGCCCAGAACAGAGTGACTAATTCCTGGAGGATGAATTTGCATTCCGCTTGAAGGCCAAGAGGTTAGCATTTCCAACACAAAACAATTTCGAGTCCGCTCATTCCTCCCAGTCTTGTCTCATCCTGGAACCATCTCTGGATTCCCCTTTCCTTGTTGCTGTGCCTATGTCCTACTCCAGAGAGAGCTGATGGTGAGATGGAACACACGATTTCAGAATTACATTTAGTTTGTAAAGAGCTCTGCTGCATTTGAGAATAAAAAGCACTTTGGAAATACATGTGATTATTATTGCATTAGAAGTAAACCTGGGATAAGAAAAAAAAATCCATTAACAAGTGTTTCTGCTAAATGCTTTCTCGGGTGACCATTCAGAGATACATTTGAAGATACAAAATCGTAGGAGATCCAATTATATCTTCCTGATAAGAAATACTTTAAGTGTCCAAGAAGTGCTAATCACAGAAAGCCATCAGAGAACTACAATTTCTAATACAAGCAAAAAGCAAATCTTTCTCTCAAGGGCAACATCCTAAAGACTTGCTTAAATAATAACATTTTAGAGACTTCCAAAATAACTTGGCTATATTTATACAAGCTACGGTCATAAAAACAACTTGATCTTACATTTTATGACCAGCGTAGGAAATTTAGAAAGACTGGATTTTTCCATTATTCTCTGAAATCTGTAACATTAGGTCAAAGTCTATTATTTCAAATTAGGGTTAAAATGATAGCAGAAATGGATTGCATGTTTTAATGTTGACAAGATGTCTCCTTGTTTTGCTAAAAACCATTGTTTTATATAAGTAATACACATAGTTCAGCCCTTGCATATGGGTAAAACACTGCTTTGCAGCTAAAAAATTTAGATGATGTCTGTAAAGCATTTGAGCCACTGAATACGTAAGAGGCACCAGGTGAATGTTAGGTACTTTCCCTTTTCCCCAAGGGGTTCCTTGCTTTCTTGTTTTTTTTTTTTTCTTTCTTTCTTTTTCTTTCTCTTTTCTTTTTTTCTTTTTTTTGGGGGGTGGAGTTTCACTCTTCTCGGCCAAGCTGGAGTACAATGGTGCAATCTCCACTCACTGCAACTCCGCCTCCTGAGTTCAAGCGATTCTCCTGCCTCAGCCTCCCAAGTAGCTGATTACAGGCATGAACCACCACGCCCGGCTAATTTTTGTATTTTTAGTAGAGACAGGTTTTACCACGTTGGTCAGGCTGGTCTCAAACTCCTGACCTCAGGCGATCCACCCACCTCAGCCTCTCAAAGTGCTAGGATTACAGGTATGAGCCATTGCACCCAACCTGTTTTCTCAAATTTAATTAATCATCTTAAAAACAGCAATAATAACAACTGTAAGTATTTTTCAGTTGGTGTCTACTGTATGTAGTCATCGTGGAAATCTTTATACATTAAATATTCTCTAATTTGTACAACAACTCTATGGAATAGACGGTATTATTATCTTCATTTTATATACAAGGTTAAGAAAATTGTCCACAATTTAGATAGCAAGCTTAAAAAGGCAGACCTCCTCTCCCAAGGTGGTCAAAAGGTACTGTCTAGAAATTTCTTCTGACACATTGCAATGAGTCTGTGAGACTGAAGATTGCTGGCTCTGAACTGTAGACTCTTACGTGTTTTTACACAAGTCTTTAAAAAATCAACTTGTTAAAGGAGATTGGTTAGCTCTTTTTCTGTTTACAGAATTCATCTTTCATAATGCTGTGTTTGTGGTGGATAATTAGACGCACAGAGTTTGGGTTTAGAAGACTTGTAGTTTCAGAGCAAATTGCTTATTTAAGGTCAAATGTTCAGGCTTAATGTATGTATGCTTTCATATGGAACCCTATAAATATGCACCATATGCCTTGGGGTAGCAGAGCACTCAGTATGTTGTTGAGGCCAAGTGGAATCACATCAAGAAGTCCTTCAGAGTTCGTTCTTCTCATCCTTGAAAATGAGTTTAAATTACCTTATTAGTGAATACTGCTATACGATTTCTGATTGCTCTACCACATAGCAATTACATGGTGTTTCATTAATTACTTACAGCTATCTATTAAATTTTCTGATAGAGCAAGGTGATTTTATTTGTGGGATCATTTTTCATAATGAAAGAAAATGTCAGTCTCTGAAATAGGCTACATTTACTCCTAACCTTATACGTTCACTCATCTTGTGGACCTCTTAGGAAAGAACCACACCTTTGTCTATTTAAATTCCGCTCATTCTTCACGATATTATCAGATTTTGCCTCTGCAGCCATCACTGACCTCTATCTGCCTATAGCTTTCTTCATTACATACATCTTACCTCTATCTCTTGGTTCCCTCCAAGGCTTACTTTAGTATCCTGCATAGAATGGTACTCAAAACATCTTGTAGATAATATGTTATTCGTGGTCTCCACTACACAGCTAAGTATTTAATCATTCATTGTTCTACACTATTTGCCTCTAAGTCATAAGTGTTAGGCTAGCATATATAATTAAAATACATGTTTCTTAAGGGTAGAAACCAAGTATTATACTTTTTTATTATTAAACACTGCACAAAACTAAGAATATAGTAAGTGCGTGGCGACTCAAACCCTAAAATTGCTCAATGTGCACTACATGCTGTACACAGGTAGAAAGGACTAGACAGTTAGAGACCTCTGTGTAACTCTGGGAAAGCCACTCAAGCCCTTAGCCTCTGGCTCCTTATCTTTAAAATGTAATACCAGTAACTACCCTCCTCCCTCCAGGCACAATGTTGTGGAGCCTCCATAAGGTGATTTCTGCAAAGGTTGTTAAACAGGAAGCTCTTAGCAGGAAGGCACTCACCAAGTGCTTAAATACCAAGCATTTACCATGTGCTCAGCATTTACCATATGCTCAGTATTTATTTAACCAAAGACCACCATCTTCATTTGAAACATTCATCAAAATGACAAAAAATGAAAAAGACAAATCATATTCAGAGTTTGGGGGAGTGTGGGGAAAGGGCACTTTCATGAACTGTGGAAAATAGAAAATCAATACAGTCTTTCTGGATGGAAATCTGGCAGTCCAAAGTGATAATACAATCATTTTTTTTTTCTCAGATCTTTTAATTTTTAACTCAATCTTTTCTTATAATAAATAGACCCACAGTATTTCTTTCTTCCTTTTTTTTTTAGACAGAATCTCACTCTGTCGCCCAGGCTGGAGTGCAGTGGCACGATCTTGGCTCACCGCAAGCTCCACCTCCCGGGTTCATGCCATTCTCCTGCCTCAGTCTCCCAAGTAGCTGGGACTACAGGCGCCCACCACCACGACCGGCTAATTTTTTTGTATTTTTAGTAGAGACGGGGTTTCACCGTGTCAGCCAGGATGGTCTCGATCTCTTGACCTCATGATCCACCCGCCTCGGCCTCCCAAAGTGCTGGGATTACAGGCTTGAGCCACCGCGCCTGGCCAGACCCATAGTAGTTCTTAATATTGTCGCTGTTTTTCATTTATTGAACATGGTAAAGTTAACGATTAGCAATAAAACGTCTCAAAAACAAACTTACAATAGATACATCTTAGACTCATAAATAACACTTTGAACAAGATAACAATTGTGGGCAGTTGGTGCACTTTTGTTCTGGGCTATTTGTTTGTTTTTTTTTTTTTTCTGAGACGGAGTCTCGCTTTGTCACCCAGGCTGGAGTGCTGTGGCACGATCTCGGCTCACTGCAACCTTCACCTCCCAGGTTCAAGCAATTCTTTTGCCTCAGTCTCCTGAGCAGCTGGGATTACAGGCATGAACCACCACGCCCAGCTAATTTTTGGATTTTTAGTAGAGACAGGGTTTCACCATGTTGGCCAGGCTGGTCTCGAACTCCTGACCTCAAGTGATCCACCTGTGTCCGCCTCCTAAAGTACTGGGATTACAGGCACGAGCCATGGCACCCAGCTTCTGGGGTATTATTTATTGGTGTGTATCAGAGTTATCATATTAAAAATATTGAGACCTTGCTGCAGTGGTTAAGATCAGCGATGCTGGAGCCAGACTAACTACTTGTATTCAGATCCCAGTGCTGCCACTTACTACCCATATGACCTTGCCAGACGACTTCACCATCTCCACGTTTCTGTTGCCTTCTCTGCAAAATGGGGATAACAGTAATGCCAACTTACGGTTTTGGCAATGAGGATTCAATGTGTTCACAAACGTAGCACTGAGAGGAATGTTGTGAAGTGCTTTGCAAGGGTGTGTGTGCTTCATTATCACTAGTTACCGAGCACCTGGGATGTGGTAGGGGCTGAGGAGACAGTGGCGAACGCTTTCGGGTGCTTATAGTCTCATGGAAGAGATTATACAGATTGCTGAATAAATCAACGTATATACATATTCTTAAATTATGATAAGTATTCTAATAAAAAACAATGCCTGAAATGAGAATTAATAAAAGAGGTACCAAATGTATATTATGAGTTTGGGAATCAGGAAGGATTATCCAAGAATCTGTGGAAAGAGGAATCTTCCAGGCAAAGAGAAGAGCATATGCAAAGGCACATTCAATACATTGGAGACTATGGTGGCCCAAGACCACTGAGAAATGGGGAGGATATTTCAAAATGAAGTTCAAGAGATAGGCAAGGGCGATTGGATAGAGGCATGTGGACGATTTTAGGGATCTGAGGTATTATCCGAGTTCTGCTGAAAGCCAATGAACAGTTTTACACAGGGAAGTGACATGATTAAATTTACATATGAATAAAAATAATCCTGGCTGAAAAATCATGTAGAAAATCTTGAGTTCTCGCACAAGTGTACAAAGACCTATGTACAATAAAATCTCCACCTGTGCTGGGCCCAGTGACTCACGCCTGTAATCCCAGCATTTTGGGAGGCAGAGGTGGGCGGATGATGAGTCAGGAGTTCGAGATCAACCTGACCAACATGGTGAAACCCCGTCTCTACTAAAAACACAAAAATTAGTTGGGTGTGGTGGCACGTGCCTGTAATCCCAGCTACTCAGGAGGCTGACGCAGGAGAATCGCTTGAACCTGGGAGGCGGAGGTTGCAGTGAGCCAAGATTGTGCCACTGCACTCCAGCCTGGGTGACAGAGCAAGACTCCGTCTCAAACGAACAAACAAGCAAAAATATCCACCTGAAAGATCTCGATTGCACATTTTCTCTTTTATATAATTAAAACACTTTAAATTATGTATTTATATGAATTTATTATGTAATATACATTCCTCTATATATTTTACATGTTTACATACATATGACTGTGCAGGTTTGTACAATACATGTTAAACTAAATACTGTTTTTAACTAATTCATGACTTAATTTCACTTCTAGGGACTGTTGCCTTGCATGTTGATTTTAGAATTGACTAAAATTCAACTGCACTGTTAAATGATGTACACAGTGCATTGTTCCTTAAGAAAAGAAAAAGGATTGGGCCGGGCGCGGTGGCTCAAGCCTGTAATCCCAGCACTTTGGGAGGCTGAGGCGGGTGGGATCACGAGGTCAGGAGATCGAGACCATCCTGGCTAACATGGTGAAACCCCGTCTCTACTAAAAATACAAAAAATTAGCCGGGCGTGGTGGCGGGCGCCTGTAGTCCCAGCTACTCGGAGGCTGAGGCAGGAGAATGGCATGAACCCGGGAGGTGGAACTTGCAGTGAGCCGAGACTGCGCCACTGCACTCCAGCCTGGGCAACACAGCGAGACTCCGTCTCAAAAAAAAAAAAAAAAAAAAAGAAAAGAAAAAGGAAAAGAACATATATAATTATCCATATATTAAAGACCGGCAAAACACATGTTAATATATACATATGTTGAATTATTAAGCAGCCATAAAATGAACAATGGAATGTATATATACTAAAATAGAATGGTGTTAAAATATTGTTAATGAGGGAAAAAGCAAGTTCTAGGAACATATAATTGGTAGTTTAAGATTTTTGTAAAAATAAAAAATAATCATAAATGTATAAAAAATATAAATATTTATACACATCTAGAAGTATTCACATCCAGCTACTAACACAGATTACTCCTTGGATAGCAGGGTTAGGGGAGGGAGGAGCATTTACTTTTTACTTTAGAGGTTTCTGATTGTTTGAATTATTTATAACCAGTATGCATCAATTTGCAATCAAAAGCAAAAATAATAATATGAAATTAATAAAACAAAATATAAGCTTCACTTTTAGTCTTTTTAACATAAATAATTTATACCCAAATAAAGAACCTGAAGTAAGACGCAAGTAGTAGGTGAAGTAAAAAGAAGATTGGTCTATGCTATTTATAATTTTTGAAAGAATGATGTATAATTAAGGTAGTTCCTATTAATTACTGGCGGGCAGAATTAAGGGATCTGCCAGCCATTATTCGTCAGGTAATACAACCTGATGTCATACTAATAGATGATCTCTAGGAGGTGGGGCAGCAAATTGTGTTTTGTTTTATTCGACACTGGCTTCCTCTTCCTTCTCTTAGCAATCTTCCTACCTGCTTCAACTTGTTTTTTTGAGAATAAATGGATATTGACAGACTTTGATCAGAGTGCATGTGGAAATGGGAAATCTACACAACAGTGTTGCTAAGTCATCTATTCTTTATCTGTCTACAGATGTCTGAAGAAAATTATAGAACTTCTTTAACATCTCTTGTAATTAGAGGGACTAGCTGATCATAGTAAAGTATTGAGATGTTGTCAGCATAGACATGAGAAGTTAAAGGCATCTAGTTCAGCATGATTCATTTCCATGACTCAGCTAAATGACAGGTCCCAAAATACCAGTCTTGGTATTCAATAGTTTTAATATAGCTGGTAGGAAATTGTACCAACAAATTATTTTGGCATTATCTTGATGAATCCACCATACTGTGGGCCAGCATTATTAAAAATATGTTCTCCAGAAAACTAGTTCTGAGGGTATCTAATAGGTGTCACATGTTTTTTGTTTTTGTTTTGTTTTGTTTTTTGAGACAGAGTTTCGCTCTGTTGCCCAGACTGGAGTGCAGTGGCCCGATCTTGGCTCACTGCAACCTCTGCCTCCCGGGTTCAAGCAGTTCTCTGCCTCAGCCTCTGGAGTAGCTGGGATTATAGGCACCCGCCACCAGACCCAGCTAATTTTTTTGTATATTTTTGGTAGAGATGGGGGTTTCACTATCTTGGTCTAGCTAGTCTTGAACTCCTGACCTCGTGATCCACCCGCCTCAGCCTCCCAAAGTGCTGGGATACAGGTGTGAGCTACCATGCTGGCCAGGTGTCACATCTTTTTAAAAGGGGAATTGGGGGGCCGGGCGCGGTGGCTCACGCCTGTAATCTCAGCACTTTGGGAGGCCGAGGCGGGCGGATCACGAGGTCAGGAGATCGAGACCATCCCATCCCGGCTAACACAGTGAAACCCCGTCTCTACTAAAAATATAAAAAACTAGCCGGGCGAGGTGGCGGCGCCTGTAGTCCCAGCTACTCGGGAGGCTGAGGCAGGAGAATGGCGGGAACCCGGGAGGCGGAGCTTGCAGTGAGCTGAGATCCGGCCACTGCACTCCAGCCCGGGTGACAGAGCGAGACTCCGTCTCAAAAAAAAAGGAGGGGGGAATTGGTTATTGGTTAAATAAATGTCAAAGATGCTGAGTAAAATGAATTCAAGGAAGTGTTTTATTGGATTTCTCAGAGTCATTAATATGTTAACTATGAATTTTCAAGATGTTGACATAATAAGTAGTGCTTCAAAATTCTAAATTTATTTTTATATGAAGCCCTTTCATTGTCAATATGTTAAGGTACTGTTTTTGGGTTTTTTTTTTTTTTTTTTTTGGAACAGCTAACATAGTCCCATGGTCAATCCTAAATTTGGTGTTTTATGTTATGAAACAAGTTGTGGTTGCCTTCTTTCTTTATGCGTTTTTAAAAGTTGTATACTTCTCCAAAATAAAATTTTGTCATATTGTCATTCCCTCTCAGGAATATTTCCATTCATCCTATTAGGAAGTACAGAATATATTTAAAGCTGAACTTCCAAAGAAGCCAAGGAATACTGAATTCTTTTTTCATCTCCTACCACCTTCCACCCTCAAGTTTAGCCATCTTCTGACAAGAAGCATACATGAATAAACCTTTGTCTTGGCTATAGCAACTTTGAGCTGATAGATTTGAATACACAAAAAAACAGGCGCGGCTCTTCAACTTGAAACTGGTTTAGTATTCCTCAACAATCAGATCACCACTTAGCTAATTTCTTAGCTAAGACTTTACTCACCTGTTAAATATAGACTTAGACTAGTGTCTGAGTACTCTATGTTGAATTCACAGTGAAAATTTAAGAAACACCTTCTAGAAAACAACTTGGTGACATCTATTCAAAAGTCTTACAAATGTTCCTTTATGTTGATCCATATTTGATTCTACTTTTACAAATTGATCACCAAAATATGTGTAAGAATTGTCATAGACACATCACTCATAAGTACCTATAAAAATGGTACATTATTGGCAGGGTGTGGTGGCTCACACCTGTAATCCCAGCACTTTGGGAGTCTAAGGTGGGTAGATCACCTGAGGTCAGGAGTTCGAGACCAGCCTGACCAACATAGTGAAACCCTGTCTCTACCAAAACTACAAAAATCAGCCAACCATGGTGGTGGGCACCTGTAAACTCAGCTACACGGAAGGCCGAGGCAAGAGAATATCTTGAACCCAGGAGGCGAAGGTTGCAGTAAGCTGAGATCATGCCACTACACCCCAGCCTGGGCAACAGAGTGAAACTCCACCTCAAAAAAAAAAAAGATTTGTTCTTACAATAGAACCCTGCTTAGAACTTTAAAATAATGCTGTGCAAAAATATTTATTAGCATAGGAAAATATATATGCTCAAGTACAAATACTTAAAAAAGCAAACATCTATTCCTACATAGACACACATACAAACACACATACATACATACATACATACATACATACTGGTACAAACTTATGTTGGCACACATTACTTAGAATGATATGAAAACTGAAAATGGTGGCTGCATTTGGAGTGGAGAACTGGGGAACTAAGGGAGATGGAAGAAATGAGGCTTTTTCCTTCACTCTCCTTTGTACTGTTTGAATCATTTACCATAAATAAAATAGGGATTGATAGATGATTGATAGATAGATAGATAGATAGATAGATAGATAGATAGATAGATAGATAGATAGATGACTGATGGAAGGAAGGAAGGAAGGAAGGAGGGAGGAATGGAGGGAGGGAGGGAGGAATGGAGGGAGGGAAGGAAGGAAAGGAGGAAGGAAGGGAGGGAGGAAGAAAGGAGGAAGGAAGGGAGGGAGGAAGGAAGGAAGGAAAGAAGGAAGGAAGGGGAAAGGAAATGAAGGAAGAACAGAAGGAAGTGATGATATAAGAAAGGTTATTAAACAAAATGTGGTTTTCATCCTGTAAATAGCCCCATATAACCAACTTCTGATCATAATAGCTCCCAAGCAAATCAAGTTTGATAATTTATACTCAAACTTTTTATAGTTTTATTTTAAATTTTGCTTACTTAATGCATCAGTTTTTAAAACAAACACATAAATTCACCCATTACAATGTTAATGTACATTTTCTCACATTTTTAGTGATTTCTGCCTTAGGAAATTTGAAATTGTGGTGTATATAACATCTTGTAACAAATACATTTCTTATTGAATTGAACCTTTTATCAACATGAAATATATTGTTTTTCCCTTTAAATAATTTTAATATTGAATTCTATTGTCTCTAATATTAATATGTTATAATAGTCTTTGTTATCATTATTGTTACCAGTATTTGCTTAGAATGTCTTTCCCCATCCATATATTTTCACCTTTCTTGAGTCATTTCATTTTATGTGTCACTCATAGAAAACATATAGCTGGTATTCATTTTTCAAAGCTGTGCTACCTTGTTTCATATGGAGTCATTTAAACCATTTACATTTATTTATCATACATTGTACTTGTCCCAGTCATCATTTTTGTGTGTATTATATTTACCATGCTTTGTTGTTGACTCTTATTTTACCCTTTGACAAATTTATTGGATTGATTATATTTCTTTCACATATTATATTTATTCCACATTTTTCCTTAATTGGTTGGTGGTTATTCCTCTTGTTTCTGCTTTTCTAGTAGTTATACTAAAAATTTTAACACATATATTTCCACGTATGTCAAATTTATGAAAAAATTATGTTTACTATTGAAGCCTAGCTTTAATGAGTACTTGTAACTTCCTACCTTCTCCTCTGACCTCTGAGCTCCCACAATGTTGAAGTTATATGAGATTTTATTTCCAAATTTTATTATATTTTAAATAATTAATACTCAGTTATAAATTATGCTCTTTTTTTTGCTCAATACTGCTGTTTGTTTTCCGTATCTCCCAAGTTCATTTTTAATATTGCTGAAGTATGTTCTGTATTAATTATTTTGTGGTTCCCAAATGGTATTTTTTTAAGGGTTTTTGTTGTTATATAATGTCTTAATTTACCTTTCTATTGGAATAACAGGTGGATGGATGTGGTATGGAGCACTGTTCTCTCACAGTGCTCTGCAAATGCTAAGTATACATATTCTAAAGTTTCTTCTTAGTTGCTATATTAATCATGTCTCTTCAGATACTCTTTTTTTTTTGGATGTTATCTATCTTCCATGATGGGTGTTATCCTCTAAGGTATGGTGATTTGGGGTTGTGAGGTTATCATTTTACTGGCCATTTCCTTTTAGCCTGTCTCTGATCACAGTCCACCTCGTTACCACCCTGGAGTCCTGGGCACAGGGCTCATCCTTCCACATGGGCCTCCCCAACCACCTCAGGCACTGCCCAGTCTCCCAGATTTGCAGCAACTACCGAGAAGAGGGAAGAGGCTCACCTCCAGGAGATCTTAACAGCAAGCAACTCCCAGCCAGGCCCCTGCTGTTCCCCTTCTCCTCCGCCTTCAGCTCCGCACTCTTCCTGGGCTGTCGTCACCTCCTCCATCCCCTCCTCCTAAATCTGTTTCAGGCTGTAGATTCTTTCTTCAATGTGATCTCATCTACCTCCAGCTTTCAGAGGCTCCTCATAATATCTGCTCCACTAAGGCTATACTTTCTCTTGACATATATTAACAAGTAAATAGAGGCACAATAAAATGTTAAAGGGTTTATCTGAGCAAATAATGATTCCATGAATTGGGCAGCTCCAACCAAAAACTGATTGAGGGGCTCCACTGAGAGAGCGTAAAGGGAAGCCTTTTATAGGACAAACGTAGAAGTAAAGCAAAGCAGATGTTTGATTGGTTACAGTTACACAGTTGTCTTATTTGGTCTATCTTATTGGAAAGTCTGTAGCTATGTAATTACAAGTTTGTTGGCTGTGTCTGATTGGTTCAGCTTAAGTTTTATTTTTCTTTAATAGGCATTTACAAGAAATAGTTCATTAAGTTTCACTTACATTTGCCAATCAAGCAAAGTTGAGGTCACTTAGGAGGCCTCACTGGTTTTGTCTGCTCAGGAATTCTTCAGGCCTAGTCTCCATTTTAATTTAACGGCCGGGCACAGTGGCTCCCGCCTATAATCCCAGCACTTTGGGAGGCAGAGGCAGGCAGATCACCTGAGGTCAGGAGTTCGAGAACAGCCTGGGCAACATGGTGAAACCCCGTCATTACTAAAAATACAAAATTAGCCAGGCGTGGTAGCACCTGCCTGTAATCCCAGCTACTCAGGAGGCTGAGGCAGGAGAATCGCTTGAACCTGGGAGGCAGAAGATGCGGTGAGCCAAGATCGTGCCATTGCACTCCAGCCTGGGCAACAAGAGTAAATCTCTGTCGTCCCACCAAAAAAAAAAAAAAAATTACTTTAACATGTATATTTTTGTAATTTTTTCTCTTATTTCTAAGACTTAAGGGGAGAGAGGAGTTGGGGAGAGACATTGTGAGGCTATTCAGTTTATTCCTTTGGCATGATCCCAGCCTTACAAACCTTTTTTTTTTCTTTTTTTTTAAGTTACACACAGACACAGACACACACAGGACATCTAAACCTTAATGCTAACTCTAAATAAAGTCATTAGATCTATGTTGTTCCCTGTCACAAACAGTAAACCACAACCATTTTCATAACTTCCCTGGATTTGACAGACTTTCTGAATGATCTTCCTACCCAAGAAATAGTTGCCTGAATTCATTTTTCTCTCTTTATGAGAAACTCTAGACTGCTTGATAACAAATTGCTGCTTGTTTCTTGGTGGCCCCTGTTTCCTGTGTGTCCCTCATTGCCTCCTTCCTTCTCTGCCTTCTCCCTCCCTCAGCCTGCCTTGTGGAGCCCTCACAGTCTGCATAGGACTATCATGGCATTTTGAGTCCAGTATGTTTTAAGGCTCCTTTCTTTTCTCAAAATCGAAACTTCAGAATCTGCATTTAGATCATGTAATATAAACCTTGTGTCAGAGGCCACAACAACATATCCAGAGCCAAATAGACCACACGATAAAAATGTGGTCCACTCAATTTACCACCACGCGCACGCCACCAACACCACGTGTGTGCCTGCCGCGCATCAGTCAGCCTTCCAGGGAAAATGTCTACAAAGCATTCCTAGGTGGCCGAGTGCTTTGCAGAGATGTGAAAGCCTATGCCTAGGGCTCAATTTCTTTTTGGTGTCTAAGATGAATTTGACCACTAAATTCTACCTGATATACCCCCCGCACTGAGATAAGAGCAAACAAATATATGTATCAGTGAGCGAATACACACTGAAAGGCAATCTACTGTAAAATTAAGAATCCAAACTCTGATTAAATCTGCATGTATCAAATGTGTGATCTTAGACAAATTATTTAACCTCTCTGTGCCTCTGTTTTCACACCTATAAGGTGGGGACAATAATGGAACCTACTTCTGAGAATTGTTGTGAGGATTAAATACTTAGTGTGTGCAATGTGCCTAGAATAGTACCTAGCAAACAGTAAACTTCAATTAAGTGTTTGCTAATATGACTATTATATAGTACTAGCAATTGCTGCTACTATCCTCAGGAGAATAGAAATAATCAGTGACAACTTTTGGAAGAAATGCATCTCTCTTGACTTTTTCCTGACTTCCCACATACAGAACCTGAGAATGGGCATCTCCACAGAACAAACCACCCACAGTGTGTGGAACAGGTCACCATAAGACCATTGGGCTGGTGCCCAGGTACCCTGAGGAGAAGTGTGACTCTGTGTCTTTTAGCTCCCTTAGAAAAGTTCAAAACAACTTCTCACAGCTCAGCAAACTCATCAATCCCCAATTTCTTTGGGAACCAAGCAGCCCATAAGTTTGGAGCTGCCATGTCTCACACAGTCTCCAGCTACAGCTGAAACAGCCAGGTCCCACTGCTTGGGCAATCTGTCTCCGCCTGGACCATGTGCAGGATCAGGTGCTGCAGTTTTAGGCTTAGAAAATGGCAAATGCCCACAGGCTTGCTCAAGTCATGCTCAGTTTCTGGACAGAGAGCCTCTCTTACTCAATCATGGGAGTCCAGACTGATGAGGATTGGTTGTGAAGGCACTTTATGGCCAGGCCCTGCTAAGAAGTCTCCTTTCAGAACCTTATATTTATCTAACCAGTACCCACTGGACACAGAATGCTGTCTTAAGTGTCAGGGGAGGGTGAGGAGGGATTATCAGAAAGGAATTAAAGACGGTGCTGTTTTTGGGTTATGAAAAGGAATAGGACCTATTTGTGGTTCTTGGGATTGAGTGCAACAGAGAGAGAAGATTGATGAAGGGTTTTGTTGTTGTTGTTTTTGTTTTTGTTTTACATCGACTGGATGATTATAGTTTAAGCAAGTATCTCCTTGGCCTTCCCCCATCTCTTGCACTTTTACGGTAGCCTCATATTCATTTGAAGGTACATTTGTTGGCATTCCTCATTAGTACAATAGGTCTATTTATGACATCTTAGAAATGAATAGTCTGGTTTAAAAAAGTGGCTCCTGCCTTGCTTTCCCAGAGAGAATGTGTTAAAGCATGCATCGTGCACTTGTGCAGCCCTGCCATTGCTTTGAACATCACTGGACACAGGCACAATCTTCACTAAACCAGGTAAGACTGTAAAAGCAGCTATAGGGAAAATGCTTTTCATCAGAGCATGCCAGCGCCAGGCTAAGATATGTGAGTGTCCCAGAGTCTAGTTATTTGCTTTCTTGTCCAATCAATATTCATTAAAATATTGACAAAAGAACACATGCTGAGTAAATTAAGAGGAGAATAGAATCCCTGTGGTAGTTTTCTAGTTCTCTGTTTCCCCCAAGCAGTTCATCTCTTGCTTCAAACTTACACACTCAACTCAGCAGAAGGAAAGCACTACAATGAACCAAATCACCACTTTTTAGAAAGCAATTTAGTAACCACTAGGATCTAGAGGTCTTTACACCCCACCACACAAAGCATGGTATCAAATTATTCCTACGTTTCAAACAAAACAATTCTCACCCTGAAAGGAATTCTGGTCAATATAAAAGTCCCCTTCTCATTATATTTCCAGGGATGCTTTTGTGCCTTTTGTGTATCAGCCTCCCAGACAGCTCTCAGCCCTGGGCAGTGCAGAATGGGGAAAAACATGTTAACAAAGAGCAGGGGACAGGAAGGGGGCTGTGCTCTCAGCTTCAGGGAAGGCTTTCTGGTGCAGGCCAGAGGCTGGGGGACCTGCCTGGGAGCATGTGGTCATTTTCTCAAAAATAAACAAACAAGCAAGCAAGCAACAACCATCAAAAACCTCTGACAGTCTAGGGAGGAAAGGAACCAAGAATGAGATGTCATGGCAAAGTGTGCCAGCTTTAGTCTTGTGAGCTCTCATCTCATTTAGGGACTCTGAAGGATTTAGTTTTCAGCTTTTCTCTGGCATCCTCCCTTTGCCAGCTCCTTCACAGAACGCTTGAGCTGATCTCAGAGAAAATGCATGGCCTCCACCTTTTAAAGCAATGCTGTCCAGCAGAAGCCAATGAGGACCACATATGTAATTTTCAGACTTCTAATAGCCATGCATTTAAAAGTAAGAAGAACTGGGTAAAATCAAATCTAATACCTTTCAATCCAACATATCTAAAATATCATCATTTCAACATACAAACAGTATTAAAATTATTCATTTGTTTCATTCTATATATTGGACAATGCAATTATTGGGGCTCTTAGCCCCATGGTGAGACGGGCCCCTGTGCCCAGGGAGTTTGCAGTCTGAAGAGAGGGTGGAAGTTTGAGAACCGTCTGTCTGTGAGCTGCTCTTGTCTGAAGGCCTATTCCACACAAAGTGGTAGCACAGATTACTGATCGAAGGTCCAGGCCCTGAAGTCAGACCACAGATCCTCAACATTGTCTCTTACAGCTAGGAGATTTGGAGAAACTGGCTGAATCTCTCTAAGCTTCGGATTCTTCACCTCATAGGTTGTTTTGAGGCCTGGCCATAAAAATCAGTAGAAAAATATGATCTCTAATTATATAAATTATGAAATCTTGATCATTGACATAGTTATTAAGAACTTGGTGTAGTCTCTGGTCTCGAAATCCCTGAAAAGGAATATTTCTAATTTATCACTAACTGACAAAGCCCTATGATCAGAGAGAAAGAGAAAGTTAGCTAGTTAGTTAGTTGAGTAGAGAAAGAGAAAGTGGAGATGGGAAATAGAATAGCAAGGGAAACAAAATTCCTTGTAGGCAGAGGCTCAGACACTGAATTTGCCTTGCCCCATGTCTGAAAACACCGAAGAAAGGAAGAAGGCAGTGTTTAACAAGTGGGGACATTTCCCAACTGTCATGTGGCTGGGACCAGAACAGCCAGCCCCTTGGGTCATATTAACCCAGAGGAAAATCCCATTGTTTCTGGAGAAGAGGAGGGAGGTGAACAGGAGAGCAGAGGTCAGCAAGTGTCCCAGAGGGCACTGAATAAACTTTTTCTCCCCTGGCAGCAGAACTGTCCTCGTGATACAGTTCCTCTTCCCTGTCAAGATTTCCTGGCCACAGTATTTCTTCTCAATACTATGCTTGTGATTAAAAATGTGGAGTGAATTAGGATAGCAGTGGAAGGAAACTAAAGTCTGCAGGGTTACAGGACCTCAGTCTCAAGTCCCATCTAACCCCAGAAACCCCTTTCTGTGTGTCCCAACAGGGTCTCTTGCCCTCTGTGTGGCCATTAGTGCAGGTGAGCTCTTCAGTTGACAAGGTAGCCTACAGCTCTACATGTTAGAAAGATCTCCCTTGTATGGAGCCAAAATGTGTTTTTTCTTTCAATTCCAGCTCACTCTTGGCCTGAGTTTTGCCTTCTGGACATGGCTAATATCTCTTTTATGGGACAGTTTCAAATATGTGAAGGCCGCTATGACATTTCCCCTCGCTTCTGCATGTGTTTGCCAAACCAAACAGCATTGCATTCTTCAATCCATGTCTCACTGGCCGAGGTATCCAGGCTGCTTTCTTGCCCTCCATGGAATGGGCTACATTTTTGGAATGTCCTTTTAAATGACAACGAAGTGTGGAACACTCTCCTCCCGATGCATGCTGAGCAGTACCCAAGAGAATGGGGTATTGTTTAGGACATACAGCTTGTCAGCCCTGTTGCACGTCTGCCTCACCATCCTTCTAGCTGATCGTGGTAAATGCTGCCTGTTCTCCTGCCACAATGTCTTCCCCCACCCACCCAAGCCCCACCCCACCTCTGCCTCAGCCCAGAGACTCCTCATCACTCACCTGGATTGTTGGCGTGGTCTCCAACTGGCTTTACTACCTCCAGTCTCTCACTTCTGCAGTGCCTCTTTTACCTTGATGCTAGATTGCTCTTTCTAGGCCATGAGTCAGTTCTTGTCACACCCTTGCACAGAAACAATCCCAACTGCCTATGACCTTCAGAATAAGTCTCGACTCCATGGTATAACATCAGAAGCCCTCAATGATTGAGCTTTCCCCTATTTTCTTGGCCTTATTGTCCTTGACAGCCTTCCAGCCATGCCTAACCTCTTGCCATTCTCCTCAGCCTCAAATATTTCACACCTACTCCCTGGTTGTGAAAGCCTTTTGTCATACTTCAAAGCTCAGATAAAATATCATTTTTCCAGGATGCCTTAAATGATCTCCTCCTTGGAAAACCAACAGTGTATTAGTTGTATTTCCTTATTGAGTCATTCATTTATAATTTTTTTTGCTCTTTTTTTCTTCTCTCTTCAACTAGATGCTGTCCCTGTACTCAAGGGGGTTTCAATGTAATGAGAAAAAAACACACACAAAGGGCAATCAGAGTCCTGGATGCTCTAAAAGTGGATGGCTGTGGCAGCCTGAGGTGGGGGGATGGGAGCATGACCCAGAGAACAAGACATGAAAGCTAAGTCCTGATGTGAGTGAGAGCTCCAGCCAGAGGGACTTACAGCCATATGGCCGATGAGATCATGGGCCACTCAGAGAAAGGAATATTTAACTTTGTGGCTACTTCATAGCATGAAAGGTGGGGCATGGTGGGGATCAATCTGGACAGACTGACCAAGGCCAGATCAGGCAGGACCTTGCAGGCTATGTTTCAGAATGTGGCCCTTATCTTGAGGTCAGTGGGGAGTCCATGAAGGGTTTAAGCAGAGGAGTGACATGCCATAACGTGACATGTCATGCTGAGAATTTGAGCTTACAAATTCCATTAGAGTTGGGAAAACTGGCTAGCCATATGCAGAAAACTGAAAATGGACCCCTTCCTTATACTTTATACAAAAATTAACTCAAGATGGATTAAAGATTTAAATGTAAGACCTAAAACCATAAAATCCCCAGAAGACTTAAATGTAAGACCTAAAACCATAAAAACCCTAGAAGACAACCTAGGCAATTCAGGACATAGGCGTGGGCAAAGACTTCATAACTAAAACACCAAAAGCAATGGCAACAAAAGCCAAAATTGACAAATGGGATCTAATTAAACTAAAGACCTTCTGCACAGCAAAAGAAACTATCATCACAGTGAACAGGCAACCTACAGAATGGGAGAAAAATTTTGCAATCTATCCATCTGACAAAGGGCTAATATCCTGAATCTACAAGGAACTTAAACAAATTTACAAGAGAAAAACAAACAATCCCATCAAAAAGTGGATGCAGGGTATGAACAGACACTTCTTAAAAGAAGACATTGATGTAGTCAACAAACATATGAAAAAAAGCTCATCATTACTGGTCATTAGAGAAATGCAAATCAAAATCACAATGAGATATTATCTCATACCTGTTAGCATGGCGATCATTAAAAGTCAGGAAACAACAGATACTGGAGAGGATGTAGAGAAATAAGAATGCTTTTACATAGATGGTGGGAGTATAAATTAGTTCAACCATTGTGGAAGACAGTGTGGCTATTCCTCAAGGATCTAGATAAGAAATACCATTTGACCCAGCAATCCCATTACTGAGCACATACCCAAAGAATTATAAATCATTCTACCCTAAAGACACATGCACATGTATGTTTATTGCAGCACTCTTCACAATAGCAAAGACTTGGAATCAACCATAATGCCCATCAATAATAGACTGGATAAAGAAAATGTGTTACATATACACCATGGAATACTATACAGCCATAAAAAAGAATAAATTCAGCCAGGCACAGTGGCTCATGCCTGTAATCCCAGCACTTTAGGAGGCTGAGGCAGGCAGATCACGAGGTCAAGAGTTTGATACCAGCCTGGTCAACATGGTGAAATCCCATCTCTACTAAAAATACGAAAATTAGCTGGGTGTGGTGGTGCATGCCTGTAATCCTAGCTACTCAGGAGGTTGAGGCAGGAGAATTGCTTGAGCCCGGGAGGTGGAGGTTGCAGTGAGCTGAGATCATGCCACTGCACTCCAGCCTGGGCAATGGAAGGAGATTCTGTCTCAGAAAGGAAAAAAAAGAGAAGAATGAATTCATGTCCTTTGCAGGGACATGGATAAAGCTGAAAACCATCATTCTCAGCAAACTAACACAGGAACAGAAAACCAAACACCGCATGTTCTCACTCATAAGCAGGAGTTGAACAATGAGAACATATGGACACAAGGAGGGGAACATCACACACCGGGGCCTGTTGGGGGTAGGGGCAAGGGGAAGGGCAGCATTAGGAGAAATAACTCATATCGATGACGGGTTGATGGGTGCAGCAAACCACCATGGCACATGTACACCTATGTAACAAACCTGCACATTCTGCGCATGTATCCCAGATCTTACAGTATAATAAAAAAAATGGGGTATCCATCCCCTCAAGTATTTCAAAAAGAAAAAGAAATTCCATTACTGTAACTGTGGAGAAAGGATGAGAGCCAGTTTAGGGTGGAGGCAGGGGAACCTATTATGAGGCGGAAACAAAACCACAGATACAGCAGTGGGTGCAAAGATTGGTGAAGAGACTCAAAAAATACTAAGGAATTAGAAACCTCAAATTTGGTGAACCTGAGTATGAACAGAAGGGAAGAAGGATAAATGCTGGATTTCTGGGTCTCTATTTAACTTTTATTTCATTTTGTCTTGTTTTGTCAAACTCCCCCCACAAAGAGGCAGCACTACTCTCAGCAAAGTCTCAAGTCCCTGATAACAGGCATAATTTCTCAGTTAGCTATAGATCCTCCATGTTGCTTTCAGTTACAGTTTATCCAAGTTGGGTCTTAGTCAGCATTTGCTAAATTTCAAACAACTCCATGGTACAGCATAAGAAGCTGAATTTATGATCAGACAGGGCACTTATTTTTTCAAAGAAATACTTCCGGGCTGGGAGCAGTGGCTCATGCCTGTAATCTCAGCATTTTGGGAGGCCAAGGCGGGTGGGGGGTATCACTTGAGGTCATGAGTTCAAGACCAGCCTGGCCAACATGAAATGAAAAAATTAGCATCATGGTGGGTGCCTGTAATCCCAGCTACTCAGAAGAATGAGACAGGAGAACCGTTTGAACCCAGGAGACGGAGGTTGCAGTGAGCCGAGATAGCGCCATTGCACTCCAGCCTGGGTGACAGATCAAGATTCTGTTTAAAAAAAAAAAAAAAAAAAAGAAATATTTCTGTAGGAAGACCACTTTGTGAAAGGTCTATAGTTGTGTCATTCCATGAGCACCCATCCATTTTTCATCCCACAACTATTTACTGAGTGTCTCCCACACGCCAGGCATTGTTTTAGATGTTGAGGATACAGTTGTAAATAAGCTTCCCGCCTCTCCAGAGCTCATTCTACTAGGAAGACAAACATAAGCAAATGACTAATATAAAATATGAATTCACATAGGTATAATTGCTAAGGAGCCAAAATGGAGTAAGAAGTGAAACAACCAAGGAGGTGATAATTAATCTAAACACTGGGTGATAAGAAGAAGACGAAATACACGGGAAGAGTATTCTAGGCAGAGAGAACAGGAAAGTGTGGATATTTGTATGTCTAGAACTTAAAGAGAAGGTAAAGAAAGTACCTGCAGATGAGCTCAGAAAGCTGGGCAGCTCAGCTCATTCAGGGTCATGAAAACGAGTTTGGATGTTTAACAGGAGATTGACCTGATCTGACTGTGGAGATATTTTTTTCCCCCTTAAAGGTTGTCACAAGCCTGTACGTCATATTCCTGGAAAAAACAAGAGTAGCTTTCCATAACTTTGCCTCTCCCAGGAATGTTTCCCAGGGAACCAGCTAAACCATGTTTCTGAGCTTCATTCAGTACAGTTTCGCCTGGGCTTTGCTCCAGCATCTTTAGCAATATTATTTATTATTGATCCAGGTACAGGATTTTTCAGTGTACTGAATCAACAGGAGAAGCTGAGCCGAACAATGAACAACATCCCTATTGTGTGCCTGATATGTACAGATCCTTTACCTCTGTTACCTGCTCTCCTTGGATCATGAGGACCAGGGACGTGGGGTGGGGCAGGATAGAAGCAACTAAGCCTTCTGTGACTGGACTACTTTACAGAGAAAAAGAGAAGGAGGCTGGCACACTGGCAGTGCCAGATGGTGGCAAAAGTGCACAAGCAGGTGATGAGTCTGAGGTTGAAAGAATGGGGACATGAAGGCCAAGGAGAAAATTTGGCCTTGAGCCTGTTACAATGAGATAGCAGCTTAGCATCAAAATTGCAGCTGTGGGACATTTATCTCTTCTGATTTACCAAGAAGAAATCAAGGTAATCACTTTCAAAGTGAAGAAAAAAATAAAATAAATGAGAAAAAATAAAATAAGCAAAGAGAAAAAAAAAACAATGATTGAAGTTAGGCTATAAAATGAAAGTACAGCGAACCCCACTTTCCACCAGGTCTTCTCTACACGTTGAGGAGCCAAGAGAACTTCTTAGGATAAGAAAAAGAGATGTAAAACTGGAACTTATATAAAGAAGAAAAATATCAATGGCAAATGGGCCTCTGGCTAGCAAGTTCTTTTTTTATTTTCTCTTGTGAAAATGAACAAACATGAGGGCCTGTTATAGTGTTTCAGTCACTGCCATTCTCCCTCTGTCCTGATCATCTCCTCGCAAACACAGAAAAACACTCCCCATCCTTAGAAGAAGCCTGTTTTCAATTATCTCTAGATTCAGAGACGATTGTTCTTTTTGTTTTTATAAATGTGGTTGAGGCCATACCATAAACTCGGGTCTTGGGCTCTTTTGCCCAGTCACTAGAATTTCATCAATGCCCTCACAGTCAAATGGCGCCCATGTGTTAGTGATCTCACAGATACACCATTGTAATGCTTCATTACCGTTTTCCTTGGAGGGGGGAGGCAGGAGGGGGATCTTTCAGAGGTCCCAACATGTACAAAACACTGCTGTCAGAATTTTACCCGCAGTAGTAGCCTGAGCATGTCATTCTAATCACAAGGGAACCATATTGGCTCCCTGTCAAATGCTGAATTGATTTTAAAATTGCTTTGAAGACTTATATATTCAGCGCACAGTTTGGGGCCTCTGTTTATCTCTCCATATGAGCCTAGTCGCAGCTTGAAAGCATTTGAGACTTGTTCTATCGGCCATTTCAAAATATAGGTTTAAGTCACATGGAGCATGTGCTTTTGGTTGCTGTTGCAGACTCTCACATTTGGAGTTCATTCCTGGCTGGCCTCCAAAGCACTGAATGAATAGATCTATTTAAGATGAAATTTCAGTTTTATCTTTACACAGAATGCTTTTGAATTAAACATATACATAAGTTGTGCATGATTTTATTTGGGGTTATATAGCACATAAGAGCTTGAAAGAAGAGACGAGGAAAGGAAAACAAAAACATCACCCTGCCTACTGGTTAAATTGATCACATGTTACCTATTTTACCTTCCAGGTTCAGTCAGGTGTTTCAGGCAGCAGGAGGTCTGACTTTTGCCCAAATCTCTCGCCAGGATAGATAAGAAAATCTTGCCAACATAGAGTGAAAATTCAAATTTGGACTAGAAAGACCAGATTTTTGTTCACCTAGGAATTGATTAATAAAAGGAAGGAGGAGGAGACTGAAATAAAAACCAGGAGGGAATCTGAACTGCAGATCTAAATGAATGGCTAAGCTTTCATGCTATGTGTTAGAGGATGAAATTAGAAAAATGGAAAGTAAGACAGGAATGTGAAAGCCTGAAAAACCAGAGTCCTCACAGTTCTACTTGTCCTGTTGGGACTGTCTGATTCTTGCACAGTTTTCCCCAGGGTGGGTGCAACACAGAATTCCTTGTGCTTACGGACATGTTTGATGGATTAAACTAAAATCTAACCTTGGACATCCATTACATTGCGAGATGCATGTTTAATACACGCGGACTTAGTAGAAAATGTTTATGATGGAGGCAGAGATGAGTCAAGCCTGCTTTTTAAAATTCATAAGGTTAAAGCTTATGTTACCCAAGATCTATAGAAAGCTAATGATTTCACTTTCTGCCCATCCTTAGTTCTTGTCTACATTGAGAAGAAGTCAGTTGTTTCAATTCTGCCTCCAGAGGAAAAACAAAAGTACTCTTAAGCATAAGGACTTTTGTATTGCACCCACCCTGGGTAGAACTGTGCAAGAACTGGCCAGTAACAACAGGACAAGCAGAACTCTGAGGACTCTGGTTTTCCAGGGTATCACTTTCCTGTCTGATGTTCCATTTTCCTAATTTCAACTAATTATCAACCTCACTAATCTAATACATAGCATAAAAGCTTAGCCGTACGTTTAGATCTGCAATTTAGTACTCCATGGGTGTACAATGATAATAAACAAGGCCTGAATTAGCATTCCTCACTGCCTTTCAAGGTTCACTGCCCACTGGGGAAGAGGGAGAAAAAAAGTGATATCATAGTCAACCCTGGCCACATTCTATCAATACCAAAATTTCGTTTTCCGAAACACAGGACCTAAATGATGAATTTAATGAAGAAAAGTATACTGAATCCAGGTCAGCTGAGCAGGGATACGAAGACAGCTGAACTTTTCACAGCTCTAAGGTCACCAATTCTGGTCATAAGGGTTAACACTTAAGTTAAAGGCAAAATGTGATCAGCTTGTCTGGGCCAGTCAGCATGTCTCAGAATAATGATTTTGAGTCCAAGGATCAGAAATGGATTTCTAGTAAAGCTAATGGCATTTAAATTTCATGGCTCTTCACTTTACACAGACCCTGAAAAGGGTCCTACCTATGTGTTCTTGTTGCCATGTTATTACAACACTTCTAAAAGCAAGATCTTTGTATTACCATGGATAGAGACTGTTGTCCCCTTCTACTCTGACTTGGCCTCCATCACACTTCCCCTCATGCTGAGAGGAACCAGAGTGGCCATGTGCATTTTCAGTATCTGATAGGAGATGTTGAGGTGGGGATCCCCTCACTGGGGTTGAGTGTGATATGTTTATGTGGTTTGCAGTGACTTTTGTGTGCAGTCATCATTAGTCATCCCCAATTAACAACTTCAGGAATAGTCCTAGCACCCACAATGCCAATTCACCCAGTGTTGAGACATGAAGATACAAGGCCCGAAGTCATGGTGTGATAGAAACTTGTCCCACAGTGACCAGTACCAAAAGCTTGTGGGTGGTAACAGAGAAAAGCTCTCTTAAATGTGTGGAGGTAAAAGCTATTGTGACTTTTTTTCTGGATTCATCATGTGTGTGGTAATTGACAGATTTTAATAAATTATTTGTTGCTTCTTTTCTCATTTGAAATAAGTATTTATTTTCATGCCTAATTTATATATGCAATTGTATATTATTTTTCCTAAAGAGTTCCAAAAACCTGAAGTCATCCTTGCCAATGACTCCAAGGGCTGGACAGAGTACCCCCTTAAGAAACTGTGATAATCTATCATACACACTTGTTTAAATTCGTATTATCAGGCCAGGCACAGTGGCTCATGCCTGTAATTCCAGCACTGTGGGAGGCCAAGCCTGGCAGACTGCTTGAGCTCAGGAGTTCAAGACCAGCTTGGGCAACATAGTGAAACCCTATCTCTACTAAAAAGTACAGAAAAAATTAGCTGGGCATAGTGGCACGTGCCTGTGGTCCCAGCTACTCAGGAGGTTGAGGTGAGAGAATTGCCTGAACCCAGAATTTGAGGCTGCAGTGAGCTTAGATCACGCTACTACACTCCAGCCTGGGGGATATAGTGAGACCCTGTCTCAAGGAAAAAAAAAAAAAAAAAACCCTCATATCGTCCCTTCACCTTATATATGAGGTATCAAATCCGGAAGCCCCTCCCTATCACCTCAAATCTCTATTTGTGTTCCTCCAAGATGCCAATCTCCTACTACCTTAAAGGATAGAACAAGGAAACAAAAATCAAGCTCAACATGATTTATTTAATCGCTGGAATACATTCCATCTTCTTCTATTAAGGCGTGGAGCATTCTTTTGCACAAAAACAAGGTTTTGCTTAGTGTCCAAGTTAGTTAAATATTATTTCTCAACCTGTCTGCTTCTTTCACAGCCCATCAATATACCATATGCCAAAGGATGTTAATTAATAAAATAATAATTAGCTAATGGAATGTGGTGTGATGTCAGGACCTATTACCACATATACTTCCTTCTGCTGTACAAAGCACTATTGAACACTGGAGTCCCAAACAGTTAAAGTCCATCAAATGAGTTAAGTAAGGTACTTTCAGTAAAGGTAGGCTGTTTGCATATTTACACTTGCATAAAATTACAGCAAACTGAAGACAATTCAAGAGAAAAAAATCTAACAACTTTGAAAGAGTAAAGACTAGGTAAGTCTAAATCTCATATACTAAAACTGACAGAAAGTATCTGGGTATACAAAGCTATTTTTAAGTGCACATGCATTATATCTATACTTCACACCATTGATGTTATGTATGTGTCAGCAACCAGTTATAAACCCACATTCTTTGAGATGCTTTGTCAACTATTAGTTTAGTCAAATTTAATCCTATATTCAAAACCATCAGACTGAAAGCTTAACAAGACTTTACCAACACAACATAAACAGGAAAGCTTTCCCAGAAAGTTTCCCAAACCAACAAAAGCATTTTATGGTAGCCAGTCTTGATGGTTACCACTGATCCTTCCTGGCATCCACATCTCTGGATAGTATCCTCCCACATCACAGTAGGTTTGGTCTATGTGACAAAAGAATATGGCAGAAGTGATGATATGTCACTTTTGAGATTAGCTTATGAAAGACTGCCACTGGCCTTTGCACTCTCTTGCTTGCTTGCACAAACTATCTCTTTCTCTCTCTTTCCCCATCCCTCACTGTTCTCTCTGGGGGTAAGCAAGCCGCCATATTGTGAGCTGCCCTATGGAGAGGTCTGCGTGGTAGCGAAACTGAAGCCTCCCGCCAACAGCCAGCAAGTAACTGAAACCAACATAGCAGACAAAGGAGGTTTGACTGGTACACCCCCACAGCACCAAGCCCCAACCTCAGTAACCTATCATGTAAAAGGCATATCTCTATGACCTCACAGAGATGAGAAAAGCCTGTGTGTACGCTTGAAACTGAAAGAGTCACATGCTGAAGAAATAATCACCTCTCTTGTTCAACCAAAACACAAACAAGCGCACTTAGAGGCCATGAGAATGGAGTAGAGTGCAAACAGAACTATCAATGGTTTGTTTCTTTTTCAGCTTCAAGCTCATCACGTCTTCCTAATCCCAGAGAAAAGTGCAAGCTCAAGCCTCACATTTTAGGAGCATGTTTAAATCACATTGTACTAAATTTCTTGCAGTAGAATTATTTGAATATGACTTTGCATTTGCTGTGCATTTACAGTATTTCTAATAAGTTGATTCGTGCATTTTTCAGAAACTGTTAACTTAGGCAATATATCGAGTAAGAAAAGTATTTTTTAACCTGCCAAGGGAATAGAATATGAAACATTCAATTCTGAAAATTCCCAAGGTAGAGGTCAATAGCTGCTAACTCATTGATATTTTGGGGTGCTGATTCTATAAACAAGTCAAGCCTTCAAACCCAAAACTTTGGAGAGAAGCAGAGTAGATTTCCAAGTGACTATGCATATTTTAGGATGTTCTTTTCTCCCCCTTTATTTTTCCATGCAGGACTCTCATTTGTGACTTTTCCACTACCATTTTTTGGGAGAGAAGAGACTATGTCTACTTCATTTCTGAATCCCCCTCACAGTACTTATTACAGTGTAAGTATACACCAGGCACACAAAATAGTTGAATTTTGAGCAATCCCTTTTTTCCCAGGCAAATATCTCATGCAATTTTATGAAACAGACCAATAGACAATGAAATAAAATGTGCCTAATGCTTAAGAATGCAAGATAAGTAATTCATGCATAGGCACATTGTAATATCTTCCTAATGAAATCTTGCTTGATTCAATGATGAAGTGTACTCAGTATACTAAAGTACAACAAGAGCTACTGTGCAGCCCAGCAACGTTTAGATCCCAACAACATACAGATTCTTCCACTCTACTCATCTGTAGGAACAACACAGGGATTTTTCTGATTCCATATAAATTAACAATCTTTGCACATTTTAAACAATTAAAACAAGAAAAGAACTGAACTTTTACATATATAATAATGCGTAATAGTGAGTATGAATAATTCTTCCCATATTTTATTCCCACTGAAAGTGTTCTTCCATGAAGAATTAATTCCTACCCAAGAATCCTGGAATTTGTCTCATAAAAATATACAGAAAGTTTCTTAGTCTTCCAGGAGCTAGTATTCATCATAAACCTCTCATTCCAGGCAACCAGGAAATAGAATTTTATTTACAAAGTTAAAAAAGGCACTTCAAAAAATAGTTACTGCCAGAAAGCTAAAAATAACTTTTACTCCTAATTACTATAAAAATAATACAGGGAAATGTTGGAGCTCTATTTTCCAGTACTTCCTGGCTATGCAAATGTCAAAGTGTCACTTGGCAACAGTTGGACAAACAACAAAGTTTTGTGTCAAACAAGACAAAGCAACTGGCAATCCCTGGGATGCCCTCAGCAGAGGGTGGGGGATTGGCAGCTCCTTTATGAACAAGATTATTATCTGTATCCTACCCCAGCCCTTTCATTTTTTTTGCTTTCCCCAAAAGCCACTGGTTAATTTCCCATTAAACTGAATGGAGAGAAAACATTCTCAAGTATTGAATAAGCATCTGGCCATAATACAAAACCACTGTGTCAGTGAATCGGCACCTTTCTAAAATTGAGTTTGACCAATGAAGCAAGCAATCTAGAAGAACTTTGTGATCAACAATATCTGTCACTAACTGAGATATTTCCAATTGCTCCGAAGTTCCTATCTGTTAAATAGTTCCCACATCACTAATAAGTTCAATCTGACTTTGTTAAAATAATACTCTTCTATGGAATCAGACACAAAGTACATATTGCCCAGCAGAATGAACGGCTTCTGTTTAAATCTCACTGCACTGTGTATATCCCTGGGCAAGCAACTTAATCTAATTTCAGCAATGGTATAAAGGAAATAACAATAGAACTTATAAGGTGGCTCCAAGAATTAAAAGAGGTAATGAGTGCTTAACACAGTTGGCAAGTACCCAGCATAAAGTGAGTGCTTAGTAAGTTTTAGTCCTCATTAGTCTAGTCACTGTTTTTCAGTCTTATTTCTGTTGATAATATTATTTCTATTGCAAAGCTATCAGTGTCTGATTTCCTAAAATGAACATCTAGTGGCACTGTCACAAGAAAAAAATCTATTGTCAGTAAATTAAAAGGCAACATTATTAAAAAGCACATTTATCAAACCAACACACATGTACAGTATGTACATATGGGTATGTGTACAGAAGAGAGAGGGTATGAGCTTTAGACTTGAACAATCAGTCATGTGGACTCCCTTGTCCCATTTGAGTCACCAAGCTGTTTCTCCCTGTATATTCTACACACCGATTATTTTGCATCAGCTCTTAAAACATATTTCAATCTCTTCTTAAATTCATAATCTTATGCTCTGCATAGTAATTCTCAACTTCTTCAGTGATATAATTCACAGCATAGGTGATGAGAAGAACTTTGAGACATTCATCTCCACTCCAAAGAACAAAACCATGGTCAACTGGAATTCTCTCATTTACTCATGTCCTTATTCAGATTAAAATATGAAGACCCCAATAAGTGTAACCCAGGAAAGCTGTAGGCTATATAACTCTTTCAAAAGAAAAAAAAAGTGGGCTCTGAAATGAAGTCTTGCTCATAAAAGCAAAATTCCTGCAGGGAGAGTCAGCTGATTGGTTTACAATGGAGTTCAAAGTTTAATCCAGTGACAAACTAAATCACACCTAAATCACATCAGGATCCCTCTAGCTGACTATAAAGAGAATCTAAGAGGATGCCATCACTGCTGCTTTCCTAAAGATCTTACTTCTACATGCTAGAATTATCATTCAATAAAATAAATAAATTATACCGGTAACTCTTTGAATTCGGATTTGCATTTAGTCAATAGCCTTAAAAAAAAAAAAAAACCCTGTCTTCTTTTCCCAAGATCAGGAAATAATCCAGGGCTTTGGTGAAATAATAGGAGACAACATACTTTGAAAGAGGCTTGTCAGTAATGCAAAAGTCAGCTTTCATCTGTTTCCAGCTTAGCAAAAATAAACCGAATAATTAGTGTGCTTGAGGTTCTTATGTAAGAGAGGGACTATATCAGTGGGTAGGACTCATCTGACCATGCTGGAAAAAGAAAAAGAAGAAGGCAAAGAAGAAAAAGGAAGGAATGACTATCTATGGAAGGCCTGCTGTGTGTCAAGCAATTAATGGGAACTAAGTCAATTAATCATCATAACAATCCAAAGGTGAGAGTAATGGTCCCCAACCATTTTAGGAATAATGAAAGAAACTGATGTTCAAAAAATTGAATTGACTTGTCCAGAGTCCTACAGTCACTAGCGATTCAGCCAACAGAGTCCAAAGTCCATTTTGTTTTTTGCACTATAACATTAATCTATAAACGGACAGTTATTTCAAACACACACACACGCGCGCACACACACACACACACACACACACACACTCACATGTGCAGAAATTAACCTTTAAGCTAGTTTTTTAAATTACTAACTTGGATTTTGGGAGCTCAAAATGTATTTTGATACAGAAATAATGTTGCAAATGGTGATTAGACTCACAGACTAGTTTACAAATGAGTAACAAAACCATGATTGCACAAAAGTGTTTAATTACTATTGCATAATTGCTGGCTATTCTGTTTTTCTTTATTTTCTTGGATTAGGTGTTCAAGTTGCTAGGAGAAAGAAGGTGAAGAATTGCAATTTACGAGCCCAGATATTAGTCAGGAACTATTTGGTTGCAAGGAACAAAAACTCATTTAAATTTGTTTAAATAAAAAAAGAGGAACAGAGGGACTGAGGCCTGGGACAGAAAAGCTGTCAGGAGCTAATATTTTATGCCCCAGCTCAGATGATTCATTTCTCACCTTTGCTCTGTGAGGTTGCTTCTTTCTTCTCTCTCTGAGAATAATTTTCTCTGACTCTCCACACTCAGGGCAGAAAATGCCCTGTTTATATCATGTCTCAGTTCAAATATATTTCAAACGAAAATCTCAGAGCAGGTTTGCAGATTTTCTTTGGAAATATCTGGTTCACTAGAAACTTGCATCTCTTTTCTGCTGCTGCAGCAGAAAGGAGCTCTCCAAACTCTGAGAGCAGATGCCTGAGTCTCCACTACCCTGGGTCTCAGACACATCTCACCACCGTCACCAGTGTCTCCCCAGAGCCCTTGTCCCACATTTGCGACTAGCTCCTTCCTCCGTTCTTAGTTCTTCTTCTGCTGCTGCCACTTCTTTTTCTCTGACTCATCAACTGGCAAGACTTTGGAAGAGCTGTTGGCCAAAAAAGTTTGGAACAAGAGATTTTGGCATGGAGGGCTCTGGCAGCACCCACAGATCTCCTGGAGGGGTCCCTGAAGGATAAGGCTCCAGATGCAGTAGTCTGAGGGCAGACTTAGAAATAGCCTTTTCTCAGTTTTATTTCAGGCTCTTCCACCAGAAATGGGATCTTGGACAAGTCACCTCTTTCCTTTAGACCTCAGTTTAAAAGTCAGAAGATCTCAGTAGATGATCCTTAAAGCATACAGTTCCTTGACTGAGACTTGGCTATTCCCCCATTTATTGTAACTTGAGGTCCATATAACTATATTTGATGCTTATGCTACACTTAACCTCATACAGGTTAAGCATCCAAAACTTTTTGAGTGCTGACATGACACCACAATTGGAAAATTCCACACACGAGTGCGTAACACAAATTTTGTCTCATGTACAAAATTATTTTAAATATTTTATAAAATTACCTTCAGGTTGTGTGTATAGGGTATATATGAAACATAAATATCATGTTTAAACTTGGATCCCCTCCACAAGATATCTCATTATGTATATGCAAATATTCCAACATCTAAAAAAATCAGGAATCTGAAACACTTCTGGTCCCAAACATTTCAGATAAGGGATACTCATCCTGTATTACAAATAACCTTATCGGCATACTTGTGAATATGCTTATTTTTAGCTCTTCAAAAATTGCAATCAATCCAAAAGGTTGTGTTGTTATGAGCTCTTCACTGCTACTAGTGATCATTTATTCATTCGTTCTTCCAACCACTACTTAGTGAGCTCCTCTGCCTAGGCAGGAAGAAAAGTATTAAGACATGGAAGGCCCTCAAAGGAAGCTGAACTGAGTTGGGGAGAGAAAACTGATTACCATGAAACAATCACATGGAATACTATGAGCATCTATGAGGGCTAACTGTTAATGGCAGGAGAACAGGGAAGAAATGTCAGTGACAATGTTTGTCAAGTTCCTAAGTGTGCCTGAGACGGCTGAGGGTCCTTACCACAGCAGCTTCACTCGTCTTCTGGAGAATTCATGCCACAAAGATACATAGTAAAGATGTGCATTTGGGAATTTGCAGGGGGGAGGATTGATGGTTGGTTGGCTCCCATCCTCCAGTTCTGACTTTCTTGCTCAAAATGGGGAGGGATTTGGCTAAGAGAATAAGGGTGTCAGACAGCTGCCATTCATTATGCCAAAGCATAGCTATAACAAGGACAAATTCACCTAAGTCCTAGGCCACTGGCCAGCTTTGCAGAGTCTTTCCTGTCATTTTATTAACACCCAGCACCAGCATCATCATTCAACCCAATGACAGTAATGTGTGTTTTACATGACTGAATGTTTGGTCCTCACCTGTCGTGCTGTGGTGTGGCTGTACTCTATATGAATAGTGCAAAAGGATGGATGGGGTGAGATGGGGGCCGGGGTAAATAGGAAAATGTGAAGTAAAGCCACCAGAGGAGTCCCACAGGCAAGAAAATATGCTGAACTCCAAGCAAATCACAAGAAGAATGATCTGTCAGGCTCTGCATGTCTTTCCAAACATCTTCATGCCCTTGTCTTCTCTCTATTCCCATCTTGCCATCTGGACTCATTCACAATGCAGCTCCCGACTGGCCTCCCCAAGGCAATGGCCTCTATTCTTCAATCCTATTTGCAAAATTTTGTTAGATTATCTTCTCCTAACTGATTCCACTACATCCTTCTCCTCTCAGAAACCTGTTTAAGTCTACATCAAATGCCTGGGCCTCGCATTTGAAGATTCACAGTCTCCATTCCAGTCAAACTGGTCTCACTCCCTCATATGGCATGCTCATTCCTGCCTCTCTGCCATACTCCTCTGCTTGAATACTTGACTTCCTCCCCATCGTTAGCTTCGATCTTTTAGTCCTTCAAGGTCGCTCAAGTTCCATTCTCTTCATGAAAATTGACTGTGACCATTCTAGCCTTTCTCAATGGATGGACCCTTTGCTGAAGGCCTACAATGCTGGGTTCAACAATATTGCAAGTAATGATATATTTTAATACCTTTTAATTTTATCTCCCTAGTTAGACTGTCAACACCTGGCACAGAGGCTTTATAGGTTTTTAATAAATAAAATACTGAATGATTGTACTGGCTATCTTTTCCACATTCTTTATCTCTCAAATAACAAGTCACGCAAGCTGATGTCAATATTTTATCCAAAAGCATTTATTAAATAGTTTCCAGTTGTAGCACATGAAGGAGTCCTGCCATGATAATAACACCACAATAATAATAATAATGATAATAATAATAATAATAATGCAGGAAACTTCATACCTTAACAGAGCAGGACACATGACTAAGAATACAGTATCAAAATATAAATGGTCAGTTGAAAATTCTGAATAGGTAAAAGGTTGTCATGTGCAGTTGTCATGTGCACATGACAAGGCAAAGGCTCATGTAAGGAAATGTGATTTAGGATGGCACAGAAAGAACAAAATGTGTGATTGGATCAATAATGAAGATGAGCATGGAGAAAGTTGTCCATATTCCAGCACAGGTAAGAGAAGAGATAAGGTCAACAATAGGGAAAATGGGCACAAAATGAATGTATAATCTGGTACCTGTTTAAGTCTGTCCCCAAATACGAGTATGTGCCTGTCAGAGGTTGAACAAGAAGGTGAGGGTTTGTTAATTTGTTGACTATAACTCCAGTTATCCAAATATATACTATCTGTTCATTGATTCCAGGTGTTATGTGTGGGTTCCACTGGTGATTCATTTGTTCATTTACTGTTTTATTATATACTTACTGTTCGTTAGACTACCTGCCAGCTGATGTTAAAGTATATAAGATACTGGGCCAGCCCTTCAGGTGAAAACAAGACTGATGAAAAGAAAAAAGGATGATAATACAAGAAAAGTATGCAAGGTCCCTGTGGATGGAAAAAAAAGTAACCCTTCAAGTGCCCAGATAAAGAACAGCCAATAATGAAGGCACTAACTGCTGTGGAAATTGTTCTGAACTAAGACTTGTGAAAGTCTGCTTTTAGAATATTAAATTTTATATGAGTTTAAAGTATGTATATTTACATTTTACTGTTTCTGATTATATAGGTACAAATACTATAGCACACGCATTTACCATGTGCTAGGATACACTCAAAATACTCAACATATGTTAACTCATTTAATCCTCACAACCAGCCATATGAGGTAGATCCATCTGCTCCATTTTACAGTTGAGGAAACTGAGGCACAGAGAAATTAAGACACTTGCCCAGGGCCTCAGAGCTTGTCAGTTTAGAGCCAGTGTTCAAACCAGAGTTCAATTCTCAGCCAGAATTCTTGTGCATCATCAGTAAACATGTGCACAAGTACATTGAATAATATATCGACCTCCCAAACAGTAAATCGAAGGTGCATTTTACAATCAAGGGTTCCTTAAAAATCAAAGAACTCTATGACATCCCTCTACCTGATATATTGCAATGAATTAGGGGTGGGAATTCAATTTGACTTAGCAAATATTTATTTAGTTGTGGAGGCTTAGAGATAAATAAGATCCAGTCAAGCTCCTTAAGGAGGTCAGTATGTAGTGAAAAACACAAATAAGTAAACAGGCCATTACAGTACACTGTGGTGAGTGCTACAGCGCTGTTTCTATTGTGTCAACAGACCTCGTGGGCTGTCAAAGACAAAGGGATTATTTCTGCCTGGCAGGTTTAAAGATGCTAACAGAGGTGGGAACAACTAGGCTGAGCCTCCACAGTGGACAGGCTTCACTCAGGCCACGGGAGGGTCATGGATGAGAGGGAGGGCTTTGCAGGGAACGGCTATACAGGGAGTTAACAAGGGGTGATAATGAAATGACACCACAATGGTACCTAAGTTCTGCCCTGGCCTCTCCAGTCCTTTCCCTCTAAGGTCCCTAAAGGGTATACACACACACACACAGACACAGACACAGGCACACACACACACACACACACACAGAAACAAACACACAAAGCCAACAATATTTTCTTTTTAGCTTCCTGCCCCTCCACCCCAAACCCCATGTAAACTCTGAGAAGCTAGGCTGGGCCCAAGGAGAAGGCCTTTACCTAAGTTAGATGGTTGAAGTGTCCTAGAATCCTAACAGCATACAAGGCTTCCTCTATTTCACCTAAAGCCAAACTGTATGTCTCACCACTCTGATTTGAGGCAAAGCAAATCCAGAATATAGTGCAGGAGAAAAAGGAACCAATTAGAAAGAGACAGGCTGCAATGCCTTAGGCAGGACGGGGCTGGCAGGTGAGAGGGATGGGAGAGCCCAGAAGAAGGGGCCTAGGCTTCTCCTGAGGGTGCAAGCCTGGCACTTCCAGCCCTAGGAATGGAAGAGAAGGATGCAGGAAAGAGCCAGAGAGGCAATCAGGCTACTTTCATCTCCCCTCTTGACTGTGGGATCCTTTGAAATTTTCACAATACATGCACTGGTGCTTTTATTCACTTGTTTTTGAAAGAGTATAGTGTAATCTTTAGCCACTGTTAGTCCTTAGAAGGTACTGATTCATAGCATCTACTCCTCCTTAGAGTAGAATGAGGGTGGTGGGGTGAGAGGCATAAAATTCCACAGTGGATTCAGGGGTCGTAGTCTAATTCAGCATTGAAGAACAGAGAGTTTACAATGAAGAGTCAAAGAAATAAGATTTTCCTCTTTCAGCCTCACTTTCACCATTTGAAAATGAAATAAATTATGTTAAAATCTAGTCAGCAACATTTTATTTTGACTTTTAACCATTTTCTGCTCATAGCTGGAATGATAGAGAAGGTTTACAGGAAGAATGGGACTTCACTTCTTAGCCCTGTGGCCTTAGGCAAGTTATTGAACACCCCGACCCTCACTTTAGAGATTGAACCTCAATAAAATAGTGGCAATGTCACAGGATCCTTCGGGTGTCACTTTCCTGGCCAAAACCCTCTGTGACTGGTGGCACCTTTGCCTGAGTTTTGCTTGGGCCCACGGGGCTTGTTTTGCCCACTTGGCCTGGCAGGCTGCACTCAGCTCATACTACCAACTTGGTTCCCACACCTGCCAAGGGCAAGCCAGGCACAGAGCAGCAGTGGGTGTGTGAGCAAGCAAGTGTGGGGTCCATTGTGGGCGCCAGCTCCCTGTGAGGCTGTGGCTGGACCAGACACACCACAAGCAGTTTCCATGGCTGGCACCAGGGAGCACAGTGGTGCTTAGAAGCTTGGAGACACGAGGAACCACAGGTCTCCTAAGAGGGTGCCACAGCCCTGGCTCAGGGAGCTCCTGGGTCTGGGCTTCCTGAAGGCTACAGCTCTTCTCTCCTTCTCTCCTTCTTGTTGCCCGCAACGTGGCAAGCAAGGATCATGTTTTATCCCTGTTTGTGTTACGGCTCTTTCAGCCCTGCCATTCAGCAGGTTCCAAGTTCTTGTCCCATGTCCAGGAAGAATGAGGTATGCAGACAAGTGGAGGGTGAACAAGGTGATGAGGTGCTTTATTGAGTGACAGAACAGCTCAGGGGACACCACAGTGGGTAGCTCCTCTCTGCAAGCAGGCTGTCCCATTGTTTGCCTGAGTCTGGCTGAGTCTGGGGTTTTTACGGTCTTCAGAGGGGAGAAAGTGAATATTGATTGGTTTGTGGGTGGCCATAGGCAGGTCTGGAAAAAGCCCTGTAAGTTCTCACTCTAGTCTGTGGAACTGGCAGCCCAGCCCCCAGGCCTTAGGCCATGCCTGGCCTGAAGCAGGGGTTTCACTGAGGACTCACTGCTTTCTGCCCAGGAGCCTGTCTGCCTTCTGCTGCCATTAATCTGCTGTCCACAGTGCCCACAGTGCCCAGGCTATTTGCACCAAGGGGTGCCTAAGGACCCATGCCAAGCTGCCCTTAGCCCCTCTCCCAAGCCTCCCTCCAGTGTTTGTTGGTGTCCAAAGTCTGGAGGATGCTGAGGCAACAGGGAGCTGGCATGTCAGGGCTGTCCCAAGTGTGTGCACACCTGGCCGGATAGTGACAGCACCTGAGCTCAATCACAGCTTTGCTCTGAAATTGGAGCAGATACCAGGATCAGGGACAGGCCAGGCAGTGAGAGCAGGCATTTCTGAGCCTGTGGGGACAGGGGGACTTCTCAGGCCCCTAAGAGTGCAGAGATGCCCAGGTCTGCAGCCACAGCTGAGTGACTGCAGCTGTACCTGGAAGGGCAGGGCTCCCACCCCTCCAGCTTGGAAGAAAGAGGGGCTTTTGCCTGTTTCAGGCTCCTGCTGGCTCCATGGAGCACACTGCCCCAGTCACGCTTCCCCACTGCAGCCAGTGTTATGCCAGTGGCCTCTCCAGACCAGCTACCACTGCCATCAGCGATGCCTACCTCCTAGGGTGGTTGGTATGATGCAAGGAAAGGATGTAGGTAAAGTGCCCTGCACAATGCCTGTCATATGAAATCTGCTCATTCCCTGTGAGGGCCTATTATATGCCAGCTTTATATCGAACGGTGAATATGTTCCTGCCCTCAAACTCTATGAAGCTGCAGATAATTAATGTTATTTGCTATAGGGTCAGTTAAGGAAACAAAATTCACTCCAAGTGTTTTAAACAAAATGGATTTTTTTTTGTTGTTGTTGTTGAGACGGAGTCTCGCTCTGTCACCCAGGCTGGAGTGCAGTGAGTGCAGTGGCCGGATCTCAGCTCACTGCAAGCTCCGTCTTCTGGGTTGACACCATTCTCCTGCCTCAGCCTCCCAAGCAGCTGGGACTACAGGCGCCCGCCACCTCGACCGGCTAGTTTTTTTTTTTTTTTTTTTTTGTATTTTTTTGGTAGAGACCGGGTTTCACTGTGTTAGCCAGGATGGTCTCGATCTCCTGACCTCGTGATCCGCCCGTCTCGGCCTCCCAAAGTGCTGGGATTACAGGCTTGAGCCACCGCGCCCGGCCACAAAATGGATTTAATACAAAGATTGAGAGGCTTACAAAGTCACTGAAATGGTAAGAGTCTTGGAATGACTCTCAGAACAACCCAGAGCCAGCCTAGTAGAGGAGCTGCCAACTCAGAGCCACAACTGGAGCCACAGCAGTCTAGTCTGAGGTCCCTGGTGTAGCTGGAGGTCAGAGAATGGGCATGAGATGCTTTGTTCAGGAATCAGAGACCAGATCAAGATGTGACTACCACCACCACTGCTTCTGGACTGGCCCTTGGCAACCAGGAAGACTGGCGGCTGACACAGGAAACCCGCAGTCTTTTTGGCCAGTGAAGACAGCCAGAATCCAAAAGAAGCCCCTGTCTTTCTTCTTCTAAATCTCTTCAGAGAACTTATATTGGTGGAATCTAATTTATATCCAAAATCTTAGCTTCAAAGGAGCCTGGGAAATGTAGTTTCTTGGTCAGCAACCATGTGCCAACTCAAAAGTCTATTATTATGAAAGAAGAGAATAGAATTTTGGAAATAACTAAGTGTCTATCCTTGTCAATATAGGATGGGAGGAGGAGGCATTTGAGGGCAGGGAACTATACTAGCAAAGACCCAGGGGAAAGAAAGGCGTGTCAGCAATAGCAACTGGCTAACTGCAGTGGAGGAACATAAGAGAGACTCAGCAAAGAAAGCTAGAAACCAGATACCTGACATCATCTCACTGGTAAAATAGAAACCATGTCTAGCTTCCTGTATTTTCTTTCTTTAGAGTAGTGAAAAATTATGGTTCTCTCTTAAATGTTCTTCTTCCCTAGGAGCCCCCAAATCCTGTTTATAGTCCCATTAAGTTGTCAGTATTACCTGGAGCATCATTAACCAGGTCTGGAAAGAACCAGAAGTCCCTTCCCCAAAGACCAGCTCTACATGGACCTGGTTCCCACAAAGCTTTACTGGTTATCCACTTAAGTTAAATTAATGCATGAAGGACTTGTTAATATTTATCTGCCACTAGGTTTCCTGAGTTTTTCTTTTAAAATGTCATTTGTTAATAATAATAATCATAGGTTTATTTATTCTTAGTTCAAGGTTTGCTCTTTGAAACAAGAATTTGCTTAGAGTTGAGTATTGAGTGGAAGGAAAGAAAGCAGTCAGCAGGTGACAATTATATGTTTACAAGCAAAATGATATTTTACATCTCAAAGTGCAGCCCCTGATAGCTGAAGCCGTTTTTCTTTGTTCATGCCAATAGTGCAGGGAAGGGCTCTAGTTATTTACTGGTGAAAATGGGGTGGCAGAAGCAAGCAATAGAAGATAGTGTTGTTTTCATTTTGCACTAATGTCCCTAGACAGAAGCATACATTTCTCACATTCACTTTCTCAAGGCTCTTACTGTCCTAGTTTCCTGTTAAAAATCAAGCTAGTGATGGCAGATTCGTGCAATCCCATTAGAATACTGAAAGCAGTGTATTACAGTACCAGGCAGGCGAATGGGGCTGAACAATAAGTATAACAGGAAAGTATTAATCCCAAATGAAATAGATAGTAAACTGCAAGCCATCACCATTGCAGAGCCCAGGCTATAGCTATAAAATGAAGACACGAGCATCATCGATGGAGCTCCACATGCAAGCAAAATTGTAGAGTCTGAGGACAAATAGGGAGGAAATGAAAAGGTTGAGAAAACTCAGTTTTGTCCCTGCCAGCTCTCCTAGGGAATTCACCGTGCCTCTAACTTAAATCAAGCTGTGGCTACCAGACACAAGCTTAACTTGGAGGCTGAAAGAACAATTTTAAGCAAAGCTGTTTGAACAAGGAACGCTGAATCCATTAAACAGATGAATATGTTTGAAGTCTTTGATTTTTTGTGCATACTTCTACGTGCATTATCAACTATAACATCTAATAATAACTTCCTTATCTCGGCAGGAGGCGGCAAAGAAGAGAATGTCTTTCAACAACATACAAGATAAACTTTAGGGTCACTGCTTAAGGGCTTATGGTTAGACTGTCTTGACCCTTCAATGAATCTAAGAGGTAGGAGGAAAGAGAAAGACCAGCAAGCAGATAAACATACAAGGGTGAAGATGAGTAATTTTTCAGTGGGGCCTTGAACATGTATCAGCAGAGGAATTATACTGGAATATGTCCAAATCATCATAGAGTGTGTCTCTAAAGATGTAGATATACAGTCATAGATACATATTTCCTGCCCGCATTAAACTTTGTACTAGAGAAGGCAAGCCTTTACTTTCAAAGAGAGGTTGATTTGAAATTCTCCATAAAGGCATTAATTCCAAGAGAAAAAAAAAATTACCTTCCTCACATGCTCCTGCCTGGAACAAATGGCAAACCTGTTGGAGAGAGGAGATATCTTAATTATCTGCTGTATACAAACCTCAAAATTATCAGCGTAAATATTTTCAACAGAAAAGACGGGTTTATTTACGCACACTTGACTGAAGTCAAGAAGTAGGAAACTACAAGATAATTTAAAGCACACAAAATATTTTGCCTTCAGACCTACATGAATAAAATCGTAAAACTTTACTGAAGGATGTAAAAGAAGACTTTGATGAATGGCGAGACATATCACATTGCTAGCTAGGCAGACCTAGTTTTGTAAAAACTGTCAATTCTTTCCAAATTAATCTATAAATCTAGTGCAATATCAGGTAAAATCTTAACAGTTCCTTTTATGGAGCTGACAAGCTGGGTCTCTGGATTTCTGTAGAAAACACACAAGAAGAGTAAAAACTGTATACTATAAAGCTATCCTGATTAAAACAGTGCAAAATTAAGATAGGAAAAGTCAGCCAGAACAATGGACTAGAATAACTCACCAAATACCTGCTATATGTATGCATATGTGTGAGTGTGTCTGTGTGTGTGTAAGTTTATTTCAAATTAGTGAGTAATAAATGATAAATGTATAAATACAGTTATTTACCTATTTAGAAAATATAAGTTTAAACTCCAAAATAGACTTCAAATAGATTTTTAAAAACCCAAATAAATATTATCAAAGCATTGGGAGACACAAAAATCTCAAAGAGGAATAAATTGACAAATAAAACTGTGCAAAACAAACTCTCAATTGAAAAAAAAATAATAAACAGAATTCAGAGACAAAAAATAAACCAAAAGAAAATATGTGGGACTATAACCAAAAAAAGGAATAATAGCCAGCCACAATATATAGACAAATAGATCCTATGAATCAATAAGAAAAAGAAAGATAGCATTATAGTCAAAAAAGCAAACGGTTTTAAAGACACCTCTTTTATTCCTCACATAAAATTCATCCCCATGTTCTTGAATCTCCAACTCCACCACCCCGACCCTATTTCACGCTGCCATCATCTCTCTTCGCCTTCTCCAATAGCCTTCAACTGGATTCCCTTGTATCCATTTTGCCCCTCTCCATCAGTCCTCCACATTGAAGCTGAATGAAACACATATTACCTCCATCCTTCAGTCACTGCTCTCCCTTACCATTAAGGTTGAGAACCATGTTCCCAGCAGAATCACAAGGCCCTTCGAGGTGTTGCTTTCTATCCAGGCTTGTCTTCCAATGTGACAAACGTATTCTCTGGATGTTAGCCTTTCTTCCTCAAATGCGCAGGCTCTCTCCTCTCAGAAAACCTTTAATCAAGCAGCTTCCTCTGCCTGGAAAGCTCAGCTGCTCTAGATCTCTTCTTTCCCCTCACCTTCATCTTCTTCTAGATACTCTCTCTCCTCTGACTCTTCCTTAAAATCCATACCCAGTATTATAACTTTCTCAGACAAATCTTTCTTGACATCCCCAATAATGTCTCTTTCCCCTAACCTAAGGTCTTATGCTGTGTGCCCCTCCTTCATAGCACTTGCCACATTTGTGATATTATATTCAGTTTTACGAGTCTTTAATTCATATCTCTATCCTGTGGGAGGTTGGTAGGCACCACAAGCAAAGGGAGTGTGTCTGTTTTGCTCACTATGGTTTTCTATTGCACGTTCATAGTAGGTGTTCCATAAATACTGTTGAATAAATGAATTTTTACTAAAATATATTTGCATATATTTGTACCTGTTTTCTATACTCATATGTCATATAAAAAGTACTGTAAATATAGACACTAAATTTTAGCAGTTTTTCACTGGGGATTTGGGGTAAATTTCACTTTATTTGAATAATTAATAGTGAGTACCCATTACATTGATAAGCTAAAAAAAAAAAAACGCTATTTCCATTTGGAAAAAAAAAAAAACACTCAAAGGTGAAAATTAAAACCCTATAGCTATCCAGCAGCTGTAAAAAATTTAAAAATACAGTAGACTTGGGAGAATTACGATTTTATTTTCTTTTATTTTTTACTTTATGTCAGATGACCAAAGAGCTACTGCTCAGAAAACTGTGTTATCTGTAATGCATCATTTTCTGGTCACATCACAGCTGACTAACATAGCTTAATTTTGAGGTCACTTAAGTTTTTCACCCTCATTTTGTGATTTTTTTTTTTAACTATTGTTATCATTAGTCTTTTTTTTTTTTCAGTTGGGTAAAGTGTATTTTAATTGCTTGCTGCAAATACCACCCACTTACCTGGAAAAGAAACGGTCCTCATTCTGTTTTGAAAAGGCGGCCTACTTTAGATTTCTAATTAGCAATAATGTTAATAAGAAAACTGGAATAAAGAGAGTGAAAGAGGCAATGAAAAGTGTAACAGACAGAAACTATGCTAAACAGATCAGGGAAGGTACTTCGGAAAAGCAGAGGTAGCCCTGATTTTTGGGTGAGTGTTGGGCTTCCCACAGGTGATGTTTCCTAGTAATTACCATGGTGGAGCCAGAAAAGAAGTTAATTGCCATGATTATGTCATCTTTTCACCTTTGCACAATTACTCATAGGAAATACAAGATAGTTGTGAACTGTCCTATTATGAATCCATCTCTACACTAACCCAGAAAGGAAATGGAGTTGCGATGAACAAAAGTTGTTAAAACAACAATTTAAAGTTTTAGATTTTGTCTTCATCACTTGCAGGATTTCATTCTCCTTGAAACAAAAGCTTTCCAGCAACTGGAACCACATTTTAACAAAAGTAAATTTATGAACCAATTTTAAACCTTGGAGACCCTTACAAATCCAGACATTTGCTCTGATTGTTATAGCTGTTATGAAATTATTACAAATCTCACCTTAAAATTAATAAGTGACACTCCATGAGCATAATTACATTGTTCATCTTTCCATAATCCATAATTCCTCTGTGTGTTATGTGATCAGTCCTTCACGTAACCCAGCTGCTTCAGATAATTGCTTGCTGTCCTACTGAGAAAAACTTCTAATAAATGATGCAAGAAGCAAAAATAGTGCAACCCTTTCTCATTGCTACAAAATCAGAAATGGTTTTACCTAGAATTTAATTATATGATTCTTTCACCCTTTTGACAATGGCATTGTGTGGGTTAGGAAGAGGAAGGATTGGAATATTTCAATTAGAACCCCTGCAGCTCTTTAGGAATACTACCAGAATTTTGCCACTAATTGAAGAAATAGATAACACGTGTCTTTCCTTCAGCAGCTCTTATTTCCTTAATAGACATTTTTTCAGCAACTTTAAGAAATGTTTCCCTTTGAAATACAACATCACATAATGGGCCCCATCTGGAATGGCAACTTTGCACACAAGCTAAGAAATTAGAAAAAGAAAAACTCATTTTTTCGTCTTTGTCTAGGGTGAATAATTGCAATTAGCTACTGCAATATCTATATATGTTATTATGTTTTTTAAAAAAATGAGCAAAGCGGCCGGGCGCGGTGGCTCAAGCCTGTAATCCCAGCACTTTGGGAGGCCGAGACGGGCGGATCACGAGGTCAGGAGATCG
>NW_012119821.1:3852200-3891359 GCF_000951035.1 Colobus angolensis palliatus | reverse complement strand
TCGTCTTTGTCTAGGGTGAATAATTGCAATTAGCTACTGCAATATCTATATATGTTATTATGTTTTTTAAAAAAATGAGCAAAGCTTTTCAGTGACTAGGCACCCAAAACCGTAAAAAGACTGATATCCAAGAAAAAAATCTGATGAATTTTTTTTATTCAGACTGGAAGTGTTTGGGTTTTTATTCAGTTCTATATTACCTTCATTTCTGATAGTTTGGCTTTTTTTTTTTTTTAACATTCATTTAGAATAACATCTGAATCTTCTAATCTCCTTCTTCAAATTTGAAAAAATACCAAATATGAGAGTTTTTCTTTAAGTCAAAAGACATGAAGAAGTTCATGGGGAAAAAGTGGCCACTGTATCCTAGTGCAGGGGTAAATCAAGACTAAAGAAGGCAGAATTCAAGAGCTCGGGACAGGACAATGTTAAACTGTAATTGCTGAATCTTTTTGTTCAGTAACAATTTCTCAGGTCTGTACTCAAAGAAACGTTGAGAATTACATGTATAACTTAAACACTGAAGGTCCTGTAATTGGAGAACACCAAGCCCTCGTAAAGGAAAGTTAGGGACCAAAGATTTGGAAATCAGCATGTGATGAGGTGAGCATTATGTTGAAAACCACACTGAGGTGTGGTTTCTAGTCATGTGTGGAAACCGGCCCCACAGTTTAAATTATGTCCGTGGGATAAAAGACTAGGTGGGTTCATTGAGATCCTGCATTCCAGCCTTGGCAAGTATTTATGGTTAGGGTTGTGTTAGTTGCCACATTAACAATTTTGTGTTTGCCTTGCCTCTGTCTACTGTCAGCAGCACAGTCAGTGCGACCAACCCTGAAGAGCTCTGTTTCAGTCTGAGGCAGCCAGTTCAACCCTTTCCTTGAGTTCTATTTTATGACATGATTCTAAATCAACAGTTTTTTCACCCCTGTTTCGAGAGGGTTTTCCCCCCCAGAAATTAAGGAAAGGTATGTTACATAGCAAATGAAAAAGAGAGAAGGCTGATTCTAATTAAAAGCGGAACATGAAATTGACTTGAAAGCATGAGGTTATGAATTCTGCCTGTCATTATACCTTAAGTCCTTTATAAACCCAATCATCATCTATGACAGCTAAAATACGAAGTCTTCTTATTCCTTCCAGCTTTTCTATTAGTCTTAGGGATTGCTGCCAGCTGAAATGTAAATCCTATTACGATGGCTGTACATAGAAATAGAAAGTGTCTTCCAAGATAAAACAATGAGTGCTAAACACAAGGAGCATAAAAAGAAAACTGTCAGTATTTTCAGACCTCAAAGGACTATATGTCTTTTGAAGATACATTTTGGACACAAAATATCACTACTTTGCAGCAGAAATATCTGCTATTCCATCTACCTCTGTAAACATATGTTTTGAGCCTATGGATGCTGCTTATTTCATTATATCACTATGAATCTGGGATTAAAATCATCATGCTATTACATTGCAAGGCCTTTTTCTAAAGCATAATGTTCCCCATAAGTGTTTACTTTCACTGTTTATTCTAGTCCTCTATCCTATTCCCCTTTCTATGGCAATTATCCATGACTATAAGAATTGCTTAATGGTGCCATTTTGTAATCCAGGAACACAGGTGCTCATATGAAAGTTTCACAATAAACTTTGGGAGATGAGATCAGAGACTCAAACATACTTCTCTCTCATTGAACAAACAGCTATAAGAAATAACGCAACAACTCCCCTGCAGACGGAAAGGCTTAACAAGTAGAAATTCCTACGTTTGTGTGTGGTTGGTATCCTCCCAGCATTTTTTTTAGCAGACAGACTTCACAGCCCAAAATAATATCCCTGTCCCCCAGACAAATAATGGATCCCAAGAGATTCCTTTGGAGCACGAACCCTGCTCAGAGTGACAGGCAAAGTCACTGAAACTAAAGTCCCCCATTTAAGAGAGGTGACCCCAAGTGAAAGTAATGTTTCAGAGTTCATCTTTCAGGAAAGGTAAAGCTAGAATCTCTATAATTAACATTTGGCAAATGTTTCCTTGGAAAAGGGAAAGAAAATAGGTAAACGTTCTACAAATTTTCATAACAATAAAAGGGTAAAGTTCTGATGTTGACCCACCCACCACATAAACAACGGACAAACAGGCACTATTAGCAAGCTCCTCTCAGAGGTGATTAAAGGGACTCCACACTTTTCCTAAAATCTCCATGTTATGTCACACTCTCTGGCAAACCCTGGACCCTGTGATTACTCTCCTCAGTTCAGCAACACTCAGAAACCTCGGTCCCCAGGGATGTTGTCATGTTTCACAAAGGCCGCATTGTGTCTGTAATGCCGACTCTCTCCGCGGTTCATTTTGCATGCTCTGCATGCGCGTGTTTGATTTTCAGAACATGACTCATGCCTTTTAAGTTACTCCGCAGACTTACAAACGGAGGAAAGGAGTGATGGGTTGGCTGATTGGAAGTGAAAGAAGGTGTTCTTCTTTCCCTGGACAGTCTGACTTTTTAAAGAATGCATTAAGTGACTTCCTGGCTCACCAGGATCAATGTGATGTGACATTTGAGAAGGGACAGGATTAGTGGGTGTTCCCCTTACATTATTTTTACACAGTTCATCTTTTTTTTTAAATGCCCCTCCCCTCCTCTCAATAGAATAACAGAGCAACATAGAATGTTAGAGCCCAGCTAGATTTTCAAAACGATTGTGTCTAACCTCAAGATTAGTGAGTGAGCCATTGAAAGTCATGGTTAAACAGTATTGAATATGATTTTGTAATCTGTGTTCAGCCCTGATGGGCTGCAGGATTTGGGTAATATGGAATTACTTCTCACTCGCGGAAGGAGGCAAAGACAAGTTATTGTCTAGATTCACTTGGGAAGCCTCCTTCAGTTTTTGAAAGAGCGCCTGTGGAAGAGGAGTAGCTCCACCCACCACTCAGGGACGGGGAGGGTTGCTGCGCTTGAGACAGGGAAAGGAAACCAGTTATTGGCTTCTAAAATGGGGATATGGGATGTGGGATTAGGAATGTGGGGTGTGGGGAGGTAGACAGAAGTGAGGAGGAACAGGGAGAAGAGCAGGCCTTTGGAGAAAGACTTTCAATACCCCCTGGAAAGGGGTGATCAACAGAAATTTCAGCATGGATCACACCTCCTGAACTGATCGGTGTTGCCATGTGAACTTCACTGTTGCTGTGTAAACTCAATCCCACCTGCGCATCCACTGAACTATTCATCAACCCGTATATTCAGGGTGGATGATATTGATTGTTGAAATCAAAGCCTGAGCTTCTCTGTGTTGTCCATGTCACGCAGCATAGCCTGCCTACAAGAAATGGAAACCCAAGGACAGAAACCATAAAAGCTGGCGTAACCACTAGACACCTGGGGAAATTGCAGAAATTTTGGAAAGACTTAGGGGTGCTATGCCTGCTGCAGAGTTGGGGCTCAAGATAATGTGACCCAGGCCGGGCGCGGGGGCTCACGCCTGTAATCCCAGCTCTCAGAGAGGCAGAGGCGGGAGGATAGCTTGAGCCCAGGAGTTTGAGACCTGCCTGGGTAATATAGCGAGACCCCGTTCTCCACAAAAAGGAAGAAAAAAAAAAAAAAAAGGCAAAAAAAAAAAAAAAAGATAATGTGACCCAGATCTTTAAGAGCAGAGAAGTTGCCACTACATCTGGATTATACTTTTCCCCTCTGTCAACATTTACACATTTCCTATGTGTATGTCTTACCTACCTGTGGATACGCAAATGTGTATATATATGTGTGAGAGAAACTTGGGGGTAGTATCTGGCCCCAAATAGCAGCTCACTGAACTTTTTCCATTCTTCTGTTTCTCTGACTAAGAGAGTGGCTAGTTTTAGACAAATCTGCTAAAACCTTGAGTAAAAACTCTGGGGACTGCAGAGAGAATTTGTTCTGTCATTGAGAGCTCTAACGATCCTGGGGTGGAGTGCTCTGACATCATTGTAATCATAATGCTCTTTGTTCTTTTATTATTTTGACTTATATTTTTATACTGTTCAAAAAAACTTTTACATCCATTATGTCATCTCATGCTAACGACACCCCCGTGAGGTGGAAGGAAAGGTTATTATTATAATTCAGCCACTCTCCTGTCAACAGAGCCATGACTGGGAGCCCCAAGGCCCACAGCAGGGAAGGCAACCTACTGGCTTCATGGCCCTCCCGGAAAAGTCCTCCAAGGCTAACACCATGACCAGGTTTCACAGATAGCCAAAGGAAAGAGTCACAAAACGGGCAGCCTGCCCAGTTGGGCATATGCCAACAGCTCTGTCTGGCAGGAGTGGCATGGGCCAGGGATGAGAACTGTTATCCTTTCTTTCCTGTTTTGAGTGTATCACAGCACACAGGGTTTGAGGCATTAGAGGGGCTGGCATGGGTCTTTACCCTCTTCACCCAGTCTGGGAGATGATAATGCAACAGGATAGGATGGGAAAGAACTATCCCTCTTTTTTGTTTAGAGCTCTTTCTTTGGCAAAGCAGCAAGAAAACAATAATCTCTACATTTGAAGAAAAAATGTTTTTTAAAAAATATTTTTTTTCCTCCTCTAAGCCAGGGATGGCCAAGTTTATAGGTGCTAAATGGCCATTTTATGGCCAGGTAAGTCACTTTATCTTCTTCAGTGATTTCTACGTCCATGGCATGAGGTAAAAATAAACATGTACAGTGATCAGCCTGGTACCTGGTACATAGCATAAATTCATTAAATCTCATCTATCATTATAATTATATGCATAAGATATGCAACAGAGACATCAGTTGGCATGTCTCTTAAAATGGCTACATCTGCCATATGGCACTTCAGATTCACAGGCATAGGTAGATAAGTTTTAAATAAGCAAGACAAGTGTCTGTTCCAGGCACTGGAGTGAGCCAAGCTTGAATGGGGAGGCCAACACCTACAATAATACTATCAGCCCTTTGTGACCAATCACTGCAAGTGTACCTGCAATCAGAAGACCCCCTTATCCTAACCTGAACCTATTCTCATAAAATAGCTCATTAGAATGAGGGAAGCAGTGTTACTGAGTCTAACGTGCCTATTGACATTTGTTTGATGATCTCCCTGATCACACACAATTCCAAAAGCAAGAGCTTAAAATGATTTTCAAATGTATCCAATTCACAGCCAAGCAAAAATGTTTCTGTACCAAGAATAATCTTACATTAAACTTTTTTTTTCAGCTGCCTAAATTTAACCAGTTGGAATTCTTTTTTTAGGTGTTATTCTATTCAACCTTTAAAAATGAAGGATCTGATTTTAATGTGAAATCTGCATTTCATCAAAGATGGGACACAGTGTCCTTGCTTAATTATTCTTTGGAAATTGAACACCTTTACTACTGCATGCTTAGCAGGTAGCAACAACACAAACTGAAGAAAATGTGATTCAGGTTTGAAGCACTGTGTTCATTGATTTCAGCCACATTGATAAGCATAGAGAATACACCTTGCATTGATACTGCTCACATGCTCAACTAGCAGATGGTGTAGTAGTCAATGATAATGTCACTAAATGCCTACACATGTAAGGAGAATTTGGAGTGTGAATGAGGGAAATCATAACATTTCACAATTGCGTGACACTTTATATAAAGCCTTGTCTTATCTATCATGCCATCTTATTCTTTTGTCATTCATGGGAGAAAGCCAGCCAGGAGGCCTCAGGTAAGCAGACCATCCAGCTCATAGATGTTGAAGCCAAACTTGAATCTCACCTTTCCAAAGCACTTTCCTTTTTGTCGTGCAGCTTCCTAATATATGCCGAGACTTTTTTAGATGGGGCAGGAGGTGCAGAAACTATACATAAGGAAACTCAGCTGGAGCCCTGACTATAATTTTAAGGTATCAGTGTGACCTGGGACAAGTGCCTTAAATATCCAGCCCCTCCAGTTTTCACCTCAGAAGAGGGCATGTTAATTCTGTTTCTATCTACCTCAACAAGTTTTTAAGTATAGTAGCAGCTAATGAATATGAAGCTGTTTTTAAAAATAATAACTCTTTTCCAAATGTAGGTGTGAAGATGGTTTTTTTCAATAAAGTATATTGCTAGTTAACAGATGCACTTGTATTGAATGAATGTCCTAAATGCCTTTAAGATCCAATCGGCTACTGGCCATTTAGATGACTGCAGGAACTAAAGGTAGAGTATACATCTGTTGTTTGGGCTGCCTAACTTCCATTTCCTTTCTGATGTTAAAAGGTACAGTTTTTATTTTGGGAAATTTCCTCCACTGGATGCAGACTTGCAGGGAGCTTCATCAAGGGACCCACCCTCCCCAGGTCCTAGTCACACTTCATTGGAATGTGAGCTGTGAGCAGAATAGATGCAGCCCTAGAACAGCTGGAGCTCGGAAGAGGCTTTTTCTGTCTCCTATCCTGGAGCTGCTCTGGTTCTCTTCTTGCCCAGGTCTGGTCCTTCATCCTTTTCTTTGATTCCATAAACTCTTCCCCTACTCTGCAGTAAATCCCATAAAAGCAGCCTCTTATTGTTCCTGGTTTTTCCTTGAGTTGGCTACTGTTAGTCCCAGAGACATGCAAACAGAGCACCCTGACTATAAAATCAGCCCGGCAACACCAACAGATCTGTGCAGTCACAGGGAGATGGACAGAGGAAATCAGGGAAATCAAACCATTGGATTACCTGTTAATCAACTGCACAAGAAAAGCCAGAATAGCCTAGGATAAATGAGCCAATAATAAGTATATAGCCACCATACTTAAATTTTCTCTCCTTTGGTTTGGTAAGTCAACAAAAGTTTAAACAATTAAAGGAAAAATAAAAGCATTAGTGTTGTGACAACAAAAATTAGTTTTAAAAATGAATTTATAAAAATCATATATAGTCACGTGCCCCATAACAATGTTTCAGTCAACAACAGACTCCATATATGATGCTTGTCCCATGAGGTTATAATACCATATTTTTACGGTACCTCTTCTATGTCTCGATACGTTCAGATGCACAAATACTTACCATTGTATTACAATTGCCTAAAGTATTCGGTACAGTAATAGGCTGTACAGGTTTATATCCTAGGAGCAATAGGCCTATACCACATAGCCTAGGTGTGTAGTAGGCTCCATTGTATTACAATTGCCTAAAGTATTCGGTACAGTAATAGGCTGTACAGGTTTATATCCTAGGAGCAATAGGCCTATACCACATAGCCTAGGTGTGTAGTAGGCTATACCATCTAGGGGTGTAACTACGCTCTATGACAGGGGTCCTCAACTTCTGAGCCACAGACTGCACTGGTCCGTGGCCTGTTAGGAACAGGATTGCACAGCAGGAGGTGAGCGGAGGATGAGTAAAGAAGGTTTCTGTATTTACAGCCACTCCCTATCACTCATCACTCGCATTACTGCCTGAGCTTCACCTCCTGTCAGATCAGTGGCAGCAGCAGATACTCGTAGGAGAGCAAACCCCGCTGTGAACTGTGCATGTGAGGGGTCTAGGTTGCATGCTCCTTATGGGAATCTAACGCCTGATGATCTGCGATGGAGCTGAGGTGGTGATGCTAGTGCTGGGAAGCGGCTGCAAACACTGACTAACATCAGCAGAGGTTTCACTGTGCAGACACCATAACACATCAATCGTTTGCAGACTCACATCAAAAACCCTATCAGTGAGTGGCAAGTGACAATTAAACTGCATCTGGTGGCAAGTTTTATAGTTGTAATGAGTTGATGTACTTCAATTGTACAGCTGCACCTAGTGGCAGGGTGTAAGTCAGAATCTGACACTTATTTTAGTCCACGCATGGCCCACCGATTATTTCATTTGCCATTTCCTTTCATGCCTCTTTCTGCACTGTGCACTTGTCTCAGTCATGGTTTTGGTAAGTCCACAAGCTAACCCTCGCCAAAATGAGTAAAAATGAAACACCACTGGAGAGCTTCCTCAAAAAGGGGGAAACACCCAATGATGAGCCAGCAGAAGACTCTAAGACTGCCAACAAAAAGAAAGCTGCACTTAAAAGAAAATACCGGCCGAGACGGGCGGATCACGAGGTCTGGAGATTGAGACCATCCTGGCTAACACGGTGAAACCCCTTCTCTACTAAAAAAAAAAAAATACAAAAAACTAGCCGGGCGAGGTGGCGGGCGCCTGTAGTCCCAGCTACTCAGGAGGCTGAGGCAGGAGAATGGCGTGAACCCAGGAGGCGGAACTTGCAGTGAGCCGAGATCCGGCCACTGCACTCCAGCCCAGGCGACAGAGCGAGACTCTGTCTCAAAAAAAAAAAAAAAAATACCAAGAGTCCTCCTTAAATTATGGGTTCATCGCAACAGGTGATTCACATACTCCAGACCTGCTTTGTATAGTATGTGGCGACCAAGCTATTCAATGAAGCCATGAAACCTTCAAAACTGCTTCACCACATAGAGACCAAGCACCCTGCATTAAAAGACAAGCCTGGAGAGTTTTTTTTTTCTTTTTTTAAAATTGTGAACACAAAGAACAGAAGCAATTATTGAAGACCACCACTTCATCCAATGTGTCTGCACTGAAAGCATCATTCTTAGTGGCTAACCACATTGCTAAAGCTAAGAAGCCCTCGACTATTGGTGAAGAGTTGATCCTGCCCACTGCTATGGACATTTGTTGTGAAGTTTTAGGAGAGGCTGTGGTTCAAAAGATGCCCGGTGTTCCTCATTCAGCTAGCACTGTAACTAGATGAATTGATGAAAAAGCAGAGGATATTGAGGCACAACTGTTAGAGAGGATTAATGAGTCACTGTGGTACACATTCCAGGTTGACAAGTCTAGCAATGTTGACAACAAGGCAACAATGCTTGTTTTCATGCAATATATTTTTCAGGAGAATGTGCATGAGAGTATATTATGTGTGCTTTTGTTGCCAACTACCACCACAGCTGCAGAACTATTCAAGTCTTTGAATGATTACACATTAGGAAAATGGAATTGGTCATTTTGCATCATTATATGCATGGATGGAGCAGCTGCCATGACCAGACGGCTTTCAGGTTTCACTACTTGGGTCAAAGAGGTTGCCTCTGAATATGAGTCTATGCACTGCGTCATCCACAGAAAAATGCTGGGTAGACGAAAAATGTCACCTGAACTTAACATTTGTAGGATATGATTAAAATTATCAATCACAATAAAGTACATACTTGTAACTCACATCTGTTTGTGCAGCTCTGAGAGGAGGTGGATACAGAGCACACGTCTTTTCTTTTTTTTTTTTTTTTTGTGAGACGGAGTCTTGCTCTGTCGCCCAGGCTGGAGTGCAGTGGCCGGATCTCAGCTCACTGCAAGCTCCGCCTCCCGGGTTTACGCCATTCTCCTGCCTCAGCCTCCGGAGTAGCTGGGACTACAGGCGCCCACCACCTCACCCGGCTAGTTTTTGTATTTTTTAGTAGAGACGGGGTTTCACCGTGTTAGCCAGGATGGTCTCGATCTCCTGACCTCGTGATCCGCCCATCTCGGCCTCCCAAAGCGCTGGGATTACAGGCTTGAGCCACCGCGCCCGGCCGACGTCTTCTCTTATACAAAGAAGTGAGATGGCTTTCTCAAGGCAGATCACTGGTCAGAGGTTTTAGTTATGAGAGCCACTCCACAGATTTCTTTTAGAAAAACAGGCACCACTGGCAGCACATTTCAGTGACACGGAATGGGTTGCAAAACTTGCTTACTTGTGTGACACATTCAACCTGCTCAACCAACTCAATCTGTCACTTCAGGGGATAACAACTGTGTCCAAGTCAGCAGATAAAGCGGCTGCTTCCAAACCAAACTGGAACAGAGGGGTGGTGCGTGAACTTTGGGATTTCTCACGTTTCAAACATTAGCAGAAGTTTTGAAAGAAAGAATCTGAGCCAGGGCCTTCTTTCTCCCTGTCGGTGCATGATCACCTATCTCAGCTTTCAAGAGTTTGAACATTACTTTCTGTGATGATTAATATTAGGTGTCAACCTGATTGGATGGAAGGATGCCTGGATGATGGGTACTGTTTCTGGGTGTGTCTGTGAGGGTGTTGCAGAGGAGATTGGCATTTGCGTCAGTGGATGGGGAGAGTAAGACCCACCCTCTATATGGGTGGGCACCATCCAATTGTCTGCCAGCATTACTAGAACAAAGCAGGGGAAGAAGGTGGAGTCACTTTGCTTGCTGAGTCTCCTGGTTACCTTCTATTTCCTGTGCTGGATGCTTCCTCCTGCTCCTCCTGCCACTGGACATCAGAGTCCAGATTCCTCAGCCTTTAGACTTTGGGACTCACACCAGTGGTTTGCTGGAGGCTCTTGGGCCTTCAGCCACAGACTGAAGGTTACACTGTCTGATTCCCTGGTTTGGAGGCTTTTAGACTTGAACTGAGCCACTACTGGCTTCTTTCTTCCCCAGCTTGCAGATGGCCTATATGGGACTTCACCTTGTGACTGTGTGAGCCAATTCTCCCTCATAAACTCCCTTTCATATATACATATACCCTATTAGTTCTGTCCCCTGGAGAACCCTGAGTAATACACTTGCCAACCACAAAAGACCCTGAACTGGGAAGGAATGGATCCATCACCCATTTGTGAATAAGCCAGGGGAACTGACTTTGTCCATGCTAGAAGAGGATCAACTGCTTGAGATTGCAAATGACAGTGCCCTTAAAAGTATGTCTGAGGCAACTTCAAATCGCCAAACATTCTGAATTCAAGTCAAAGTGGATCCTGAGATGACCACAGAAGCACTGAAAAGTCTGCTTCCGTTTCCAACATCCTATCTTTGTGAAGCAGGGTTTTCTGCAGTGACAGCAACCAAAAGGAGATTATGGAATAGACTGGACATAAGCAACACGCTTCAGGTGTCACTGTCTCCCATCATCCCCAGGTGGGAACCGTCTAGTTGCAGGGAAACAAGCTTAGGGCTACCACTGATTCTACATTGTGGTGAGTTGCATAATTATTTCATTATATATTACAATATAATAACAATATAAATAAAGTGCACAATAAATGTAATGTGCTTGAAACATCCCAAAACCATCCCCCTCCCCTGCCCCAGTCTATGGAAAAATTGTCTTCCACAAAACCAATTCCTGGTGCCAAAAATGTGGGGGACCACTCCTCAAAATGATAAAATTGCCTAACAATGCATTAATATGTTCCTGTTGTTTAGATAGATGGATAAATAGATGATAGATAGATAGATAGATAGATAGATAGATATAGATAGATAGATAGATAGATAGATAGATAGATAGATAGATAGATATCCTACAAAACTTTTTATGTGACCATGTAAACAGTATTGTTAGTTTTATATAAAATGTGTACGGGTAACTCTGCTAATGAAGTTGTCAACTTTTTTTTTTTTTTGAGACGGAGTCTCGCTCTGTCGCCCAGGCTGGAGTGCAGTGGCCAGATCTCAGCTCACTGCAAGCTCCACCTCCCGGGTTTACGCCATTCTCCTGCCTCAGCCTCCCGAGTAGCTGGGACTACAGGCGCCCGCCACCTCGCCCGGCTAGTTTTTTGTATTTTTTTTTTAGTAGAGAGGGGGTTTCACCGTGTTAGCCAGGATAGTCTCGATCTCCTGACCTCGTGATCCGCCTGTCTCGGCCTCCCAAAGTGCTGGGATTACAGGCTTGAGCCACCGTGACCGGCCCGTTGTCAACTTTTTGTATGAAAGTTAGTTACTCTCTTAAAAAGCTAGGTTCTGCTAAATTTTATTTAATGGTGCTGTGTCATCTCAGAATCAAATCACAAGAAAGAGCTGCATTCCAAAATCTTTGTAAATGCTCTGGCATCGGATAGACATCTAGAGATATTTCTACAAAAGAATGTTCAATAGCCAGAACATCAAACGTAAAAGGAAAATTCAAAAAGTTTTCCTACGCAATTGAGAATACAATTACCCAGTCTCATTTAATATTACACTTTTTTTTACATCTAAAGTTAACTTGGCTTGAATGTTCTCTCTTTCAAGAAATCTTCCATTCTGGTTACTATTGTTACATGGCAAACCACTTCACAACTCAGTGGCGTAAAACGATCATTGTATTATGCTCATGGATTCAGAGGGTAAGGAATTCAGAGTGTGTAGCAGAGATGGCTTGAGTCTTTTCCATGATGTCTGGGGCCTGAGCTGGGAATACTTAATGGCTGGGGTGACTCATGACCTGGGGGCTAGAATCATGTGGAGGTGCCTTCTTCATATGTCTGCTGTCAATGCTGGCCATCAGCTAGGACCTCAGCTGGGAATGTCAATCAAAGCACCTACAGATCACCTCCCCATGTGGCCTGAGCTTCCTCCAAAGCACAGTAGCCCGAGGGGAATTCAATTTCTCACTTGATGGACTTTTTACCTGATGTCCCAGTAAACAGGGGGAGACCTGAACCTCTTTTTCTGTCTTAGCCCCAGAAGTTATAAGTGTTATTTCTACTGTGTACCGTATTGGTTACATACGAGTCATGAGCCCATCCAGGTTCAAGAGAAGACATCAATTCTAACTCCCAATGGGAGGAGTACCAATGTCTTATCATAGAAGAGCATGTAGGATAGGAGATCTTCCGTCCTTGAAAACTACAATCTCAAATCTTCCCAGATTCCCCATCTCCAACTAGAAATAAACTTTTTCTTCTCTAAAGTCTCACAATGCTATATTTTCAAATTGGTGCTTACCAATCTCTATCTTATATGTAGTTATTATGGACATATTTCACCTTTGCCACTCTGCTGTGAACTTGTTGAATTTTCTTTGTGTTTTTTGTGTCTTCCACAGTACCTAACAGAGTTCTTGGCACTTAATAAATATACAATAAAGTTTATTGAAGAAATGTGGACTGTTTTAGACCAGTTTTGGGTGCAATTATTATACACGTAGGAGATATTGACAAGTTCTTTTGGAGGAAAAGAAAGAAGGGAGAAAGAAAAAGAAGGAAAAAAGCAAGCAAGAAAGGAAAAAACGGAAGGAAGAGAGGAAGGAAAGATGGAAGCTCAACAGGTAGGCATAATTGTTTGAAGTGACTTTTTGATTCTCAAAACATTTAAATTGCCGCATTAAAAATATTGAAAGGAGAAGAGATCCAATTCTCCATCTTTTATGTATATCAGCTGTGCAGCCGGAAATCCCTGGAACACATAATCATGCTGACAGGTTTCATTTTAACAGGGTTCCATGACCAAGAAGCTCAAATAGGCCTTAAATGCTGACTGACAATTGTGCTATACTTCCCTAGTTCATTCACGATGTCTCCTTTCCAGTTGTCTATTTCAGCCTCCAACATCTTCTCCTATACCCTAATTTTCAGTTGATGACTTTCTTACTTTTCTGACAGAACAAAGCACTTGAAAAAGAGTCCCCAAACACCCTCTGCCCTCTCATCTACCACCCTCTCTACACATAGGCCCTCTGCCTCCCACCTGGGGCAGAACTGCACCAGCCTGTCCATTCTAACCCCAGTCAGTCCCTCTGCTCTGACACCAAGTCTCATTTCCTTCCCCACAGTGCCCAAGCAGTCCATCCCTCTGTCCTCTACACCAACAAGTCCATCAGCACAGTAATATGCTGTTATTTCTCCCATCTTAAAAACTACTTCTCTTGACATACTTCTCCCATTAGTCCATTTTTCTTTTCTTCATTAAAAAAATCACTTGAAAAAGTTGTTTACATGTACTGTCTCCTCTATGTCTCTTCATATTTTCTCTTAAACTCATTCCACAAGGTTTGCATCCTTACCACTCCACCAAAACTGTTCTTCTGAAGGTCACCTTGGAACATCTCAGTATTAAATCTAGTTTCTAATTTTCATCCTCATGTTGCTCGACCCATCAGCAGAATTTGAGGCAGTTGGTATTCTCTCCTTCATACACTTTCTTCATTTCATTCCCAAAACACCATACATTTCCACACCCCTCCCACTATCTCCCTGACACATCTTCTCTCTCCTTTCCTGGTTCCTCCTCCTCTTCTTGTTTGTGTCTTTATGTTGGGGTACTCCATGCACAGTTCTTGAACCTCTTCTCTATCTACACCCACTATTTTTGTCAAGTTTCCATTCTTTAAGGTTTAAATGCCATCTATATCCAGACAACTCCATGCACAGATCTTGAACTCTTCTCTCTCTACCTCCACTATTTTTGTAGTTTTCCATTCTCCTAGTTTTAAATGCCATCTATATACAGACAACTCCTACACTCTATCTCCAAGTAGAATAGTTTTCCAAACTCCAGACACCACATCTCCACTTTACATGTCTAGTAGAGACTTCATTCTTAACATACCCAACATTGAACTCTCGGTCCACCTCCCATTCTATTGATCATGCAGTTTTCTCCATCTCAGTGGATGGTAACTCGATCCTTCAAGCTGCTTAGACCAACAGCCTGAAAGTCATGCTTGACTTCTCTTTTGCCCAAACATCAAGAAGTCCTGTATCCAGACTATGACCATTTCTCTTCACTGTTTCAAGTCACCACGATCTTCTGTTTTGGTTACTGAAATTGCCTTCTAATTGACCTGACCTCTCTTTCTCTCTCCCTACTCCCCTACTGCTTGTTCTCAACAATGCAACCAAAATGATTAGTTAGAATGTCTGTTATTTCATATCTTGTTTCACTTAAAACTCTGCGATACCCTCCCCCTGCCCCATCTCAATCAGAGGCAAGGCCAGAGTCCTAACAATGAGCCATATGTCACTTCATGATTTGACTCCTGGTTACTTATCTGACTTCACCTTTGATTGAAGGCTATCCCCTTCACTGGCCTTATGCTTTACTTTGAATATTCTAGGCATGCTTCTACATTAAGGCCGTTGCCTTGACTCATCCCTTTTGTGGACTGCTCTTCTTTTCAATATCTGAATGGCTTGTCAACCGCAAGTCTTTATTCAGATGCTACCCTCCCGAGCACTCTGTTAAACCTGTAGTAACCTCTGACCCCCTGCATTACCAATCCCTCTTACCTTGCTCTGTCTCTGTATCATTTATCCTATTGGTTCTGTTTCCCTGAGTAACCCTAGTATACTCATTTATTATTTATAATATCTACATTTTTAGTCCTCTATCACTCCTGCTAGAGTGTGAGCCTCACAAGGTCAAGACATTTTGTCTATTTCATTCATGGATGTGTCCTAAACCGCTAGAATACTGCCTGGTGCATAATAGGTACTGTCTCATCTGAAGCTTATCTTCAGAAAAAGGAAAAATAATAGGCATGGAGTGAATAATTTTGAATTAATAAATATTATAAAGACAAGAGCCATACAGAAATGGAATAGAGGTGAACTTACTTCATACGATTTGAGGGACATCACAGGATTTCTTTTGTCCCACTGCAATGCCATGCCACCATTCTCTCCTCTTCTCTGGCCTAAAAGTGCCAGCTTTGGAATCAGTAGTGATTAGTCCAGAAAGTGGAGTCAAATAGTTAAAACATACAGTTACTCTGAGATGTTGGTATGAGCTCAGACAAGAGTTGGTTTGGGGTTGGGAGAAGTAAAGGGAAGAGACAGTGATGAAGCAAACAGGACACTGGGCCTTGGTAGAGTTTCATGATCTTCCCATTCTCATCCTAGAAGTTGAAGGGGTGGATGATGAGCACTACACTTCATCCGTGTAGTGAATTAGAGTGTCCACTCAGCGGACTGGAAATGAGACAGCTAGATTCAAATTCTTTCTCATTTAGTAGCTTGAGACAATTGCCTGACTTCTCCTTCCACTGGAAATGGAGGGCATGATGAAAGCCCGCAGACCCCTAAAGAGAATGCTAAGGATGTGTCCTTGGAAACAGAAGTTGAAGAATTGGGGGAGGCACTAAAAGACAAACATGCCACCTCCATCATTAACCCTGTATCTGTGATGTGAATATGGCTTGACAAACACAGACTCTCTCATTTTGAAAAAGTCTTAGTGTTCCAAAGAGGATGCATAATGAAGGAGTTAAGATGCTGTTATCTTCTCATTCATTTGCCCTAAGACCATGATGAAAACTCAGCAGGAAAGTCTATGTCCCAAAAGAAATTGGTTTTAAACCCTGAGCAGATGACCACAGTACAAGACCATAGCTTTGAAGCAAAGGAGACCCAGGGGCAGGGCTGTAAAATCTGTACAGGCTGATCCCCTGGGGCCTTCTTAAGGTTCACAGGCAATGAAACCATGAGTCCACACCCCCACTGCATAGCCAAAGCAAGTCAGTTCAACAAAATATTCCTTCAAATCTAATTTATTTTCTTTGTAAATAAGAACTAAGGTAGTCACTGACTGGTAATGCGACTTATTGATATTCTCTCAAAATTGTTCAGGAGCTGCATCACTTTCAGAGTAGCTGCAGATAACCAGTATCCACAAACACATTCTCCCTCCCATTCTCTTACTCACCCTCCTTCTTGCTTTCCTGCCTCCTTCCTTTCCTTTTCATGAATTGGTTCAGAAACCCTCACATTATTTGCAGAGTCAAGAAACTATATTTGTGCTCACTAATGGAAGACAGACACCAAAAAGTGCATGTGGTATGATTGCATTTTTATGAAGCTCAAAAGCTGACAAAAAGTAATGTATGATGTGAGAGGTCAAGGTAGTAGTTTACTCAGTGGGGGGGCAGTGATTGGGAGCAAGCAGGGTGCTGGTGATGTTATACCTCTTTATCTGGGTGCTGGTTACACTTATAATGCCTTTCCTGTATGTTTGTCTTACTTCATTTAAAAACAAACTGTGAGATGCTTTTGCAGGAACAGACTCTTTCATTTCATCAGTAAGCCAGAAGTTCAATCACACTAAAATAAATATTGTCCTAGTCCCATTACAAAATTGAGTATATAGCCTAAAGAAAAAAAAAAGTGACAAAAATAAATGAAAAATCCTATTACGCCATCACATTTTTAAAAATTAGCATAAATGCCTATAATATTCTAGTATCAAATTATTCAAACATCTTAAATATCAAATCTCTAATGTTCACATTAATTTGGTAGCTATTGCCTACAATACTAAATATATGCAACTCATGTCTTTAATTAGCATTTGAAATTTTTGGCCGTGCCAACGCACGGTCTGGGAGCAAAGGGAAAATTGAATTCTGATAGATCTTGCTCAGAAAGATATTGCTCAGAAAAAGCCAATACTATAACACATCAACATAAATTGTAGTAGAACCTGTCTTCCCTGCCCGGATTCTGAATGCGTGAGTTATGGGGGACTGCCTCTGGTGGAGCAGAAGAGACCATTGTAGGTGACAAATCCCAAGAGGAAGGAGAAACTCACCAGATAGCTAATTTCATACCCTCCTGTGAGCAGCAAGATGTCAAACATAGCGGAGTTTCATCCTCATTGAAGAAAATATAAGGAGTGGCATCTAAGCTTCTTTACCCCCACTTACAGATACCAAGATTTAGTCAATAAATTCACAGGTGCCTTTAATGAGATGGTTTTGCTAAATAGAGGGACATTTTGTAAGCCAGGGAAATCTGTCTGTTAGTCCACATGGCAGGTCCAGCCTCACACACAGACACCAGTTCCATGGGGCTTTCTCATATCTTTGACCACATGTCCCAAGTTAATGTTGGGCTCTGAATACAAGAGCTAGTGGAGTCACACCACCATTCCATAATATTAGTATTATTATTTTCATTCTACAAGTGAAAAACTGAATTGCAGAAAAATGAATTAATGTTCAGGTTCTGAGTGGTGGATCCTCTCCTATCTATATAGCACCTGCTAGCCACTTTGCCTTGCTGCTGCCTCAGCACTACCTACTGTTTTAGGAAAGAGGAAATATACAGAGACACAAAGGTGATTTCATTGTTGGGCAGGGGTAGAGAACATGTTTGTGGAGATGTAAAATCAGGATGTCTCCAAACAGAGAGGACTAGGGAAAGCTGCAGTCCATGGCAATGAGCCCTGAAGAACACCAGCAACCAATAAAACAGATGATTCTTATCAGGCATGGTTTCCTTGTCATGAGATTGGCACTGGAGCCGATGAAAATCAGGCTGTCTGCCTGAGGGCCTACATTCCAAAAAGTTGGATATGGGTCCACATTGGCCTGACTGCAGTTGGAGAAACTTCTATACTGCCTCAGAAGACCATCCTTGAGTACATTAGATATGCCTCATGGAGTCAGAAAGACCAACTTGTCTTGTAGGCAGAGTTGGCTGGTCAGGTGATAAAAGCGGAGTGAGTGGCAGTGTAACGTAGTGGTCACCAGCAGAAGGCTACTTGAGCTCAAACCCCAGTTCCAAAATCGACTGTTGCACCAAACCAGGCAAAGTGCTTAAACTCTGCATGTCTCAGGCTCCTTAATTTGCAAAACGGGATAAAAATAACCATCGTATAAGGTTATCATAAAATTTAAATGAGTACATTGATTTAAAGCATTTAAAACACCCTGGCATATACAAATGTTATGTAAGTTTTAGCTGTTAACATAAATATTGTAAATAATAGATGTTATGAACTCAGTGGGCGTGGAGCTACGCAAGATCACGTGAATCCACCTCTTGCATCAGCATGATCTGGATGTGAGACTTGGAGTCAAAGGACATCATTTTGGAGCTTTAAGATTTGACTGCCTTGTTGGATTTTGGACTTGCATGGGGCCTGTAGCCTCTTTGTTTTGGCCAATGTCTCCCATTTGGAATGGCTGTATTTACCCAATGTCTGCACCCCCATTGTATCTAGGAAGTAACTAACTTGCTTCTGATTTTACAGGCTCATAGACGGAAGGGACTTGCCTTGTCTCAGATGAGACTTTGGACTGTGTACTTTTGAGTTAATGCTGAAATGAGAAGGCATGACTGGTTTTGAAATGTGAGGACATGAGATTTGGGAGGGGCCAGAGTTGAAATGATATGGTTAGGCTATGTCCCCACCCAAATCTCATCTTGAATTTAACTCCCACAATTCCCACATGTCATGGAAGGAACCCTGTGAGAGGCGATTGGGTTATGAGGGCGGGTCTTTCCCATGCTGTTCTTGTGATAGTGAATAAGTCTCTTGAGATCTGACGGCTTTGTAAAAACAGGAGTTTGCCTGCACAAGTTCTCTCTTCGCCGGCCACCCTCCACATAAGATGTGACTTGCTCCTCCTTGCCTTCCGCAATGATTGTGAGCCCTCCCCAGTCACATGGAACTGTGAGTCCAATTAAACTTCCTCCTTTTGTAAATTGCCCAGTCTTGGGTATGTCTCTATCAGCAGCATGAAGACGAACTAATACAATACATTGTACTATATAATGAAATAATTATACAACTCACCATAATGTAGAATCAGTAGGAGCTCTGAGCTTGTTTTCCTCCAACTAGTCCCATCTGAGGGTGATGGGAGACAGTGACAGATCATCAGGCATTAGATTCTCATAAGGATTGCACAACCTAGATCCCTCACATGTGCAGTTCACAATAGAGTTCACACTCCTATGAGAATCTAATGCCGCTGCTGATCTGACAGAAGGTGGAGCTCAGGCAACAATTCACGCAATAGAGAGTGGTTGTAAATACAGATTAAGCTTTGCTCTTTCGCCTGCCACTCACCTCCTACTGTGCAGCCCAATTCCTAACAGGCCTCAGACTGGGGACCTCTACCCCAGGTGATGGTATAGGGGGTGGGAACTTTGGGAAGTAATTAGGTCCTCATGCTAGAGCCCTCATGAACAGAATTAGTGTCCTCATAAGAAAATGACCAGAGAGTTAGCTCACTCTCCCTCTGCTCTTCACCATGTGAGGATACAACCAGAAGTCAGCTGTCCACAACTCAGAAGAGGCCTTCACCAAAACCCGACCCTGCTGGCACACTGATACCAGACTTCCAGCCTCCAAAACTGTGAGGAATATATTTCTGTTGTTTGTAATCCACCCAGTCTATGGTATTTGTTATAGCTGCCCTATCTAAGATAATATATTATGTAATATCAAAGGAAAGGCAGTTTTGGAAACCTGGACAAATACATACTTTAGTTACTTTGATTTGTTTCTCTAATTGATCAAGGGAGAAAGTAGAAAAGGATGCCCAGAAATAGTATTTGTTGAACTACATCAAATTATTGCTATTCAGCGTTTCTTTATAGCAATTTCATTTGTTTAAAGCTGTTATTAAGTGGGGCATCAAAAAGTTTGCTTTTTCTGGTTGTGAACTACCAGGGCTTGCCTTGAACCTAAGGCCAAGAATTGCATGTGGATTTGTGGACACTGGGCTCATCTGTTGAGTAATTTTTAACCCTCATGTGGTCCACAGACACTCATTTGTGAACACATGTATGATTAGCCATGAGTGTATTAGGAGACATTTCCTTCTAGCCTGAACTTTTAAGTGAGCAAGGGCAACTGAGGATGGCCTGAAGCATCAATGGTGTTACCCGAACTAATTGATGGGGCCTTCTCTTAAAGTGTTAAAGTTTAAATTTATATAATCTTTAAACTGAAAGACCTATGAGGTGACCTTCCTCTAGCACATATCCCCTCCCTCCTGTCCCCCCATCCCAGGGAGTGCCTCTACAGTGTTACCAAAGGAAATATCCAGCCCTTTTTCTTTTTTTTTTTTTTTTTTTTGAGGAGTGCAGTGGCACGATCTCGGCTCACTGCAAGCTCTGCCTCCTGGGTTCACACCATTGTCCTGCCTCAGCCTCCCGAGTAGCTGGGACTACAGGCACCCGCCACCACACCCAGCTAATTTTTTTGTATTTTTAGTAGAGACGGGATTTCACCATGTTAGCCAGGATGGTCTCGATATTCTGACCTCATGATCCGCCCACCTCAGCCTCCCAGAGTGCTGGGATTACAGGCGTGAGCCACCGTGCCCAGCCTAGCCCTTTTTCAATGTGCAAAGTTAGTTTTTTCAAATCCATCCATAAAGGTATAAAATAAATAGTAAGTCTTCTTCACCTATCCTCAATAACTGATCTCTTTCCCTAAAATAAACATGTTTAAGAGTTTCCCAGGTAGTTAACCAGAAAAATTATTATGTTTTTACTTGTATTTATGTTTATGCTTTTTAGAATTTATACAAATGGGAGTTTAACATATATGTTAGTCCATTTTGTGTTGCTATAAATATCTGAGACTGAGACAGAGGAAAATAAATTTCAAAAGAACAAGGGATAGTTAAGAAGCCTGGGAATGAAACTATAGAAGAGTGATCATGAATTAGGAGATAAATATATTAAAGAGGCTCATACAGTTAGTTTAGTTATAAAGAAAAAAGGGGTCGGGTGCAGTGGCTCATACCCGTAATCCTAGCACTTTGCAAGGTCGAGGTGGGTGGATCATTTGAGGTCAGGAATTTGAGATCAGCATGACCAACCTGGTGAAACCTCATCACTATTACAAATACAAAAAAATTAGCCGGGTGTGGTGGCACATGCCTGTAGTCCCAGTTACTCAGGAGGCTGAAGCAGGAGAATTACTTGAACCTGGGAGGCAGAGGTTGCAGTGAGCTGAGATTGCATCACTGCACTCCAGTCTGGGTGGCAGAGCGAGACTCTGTCTCAAAAAAAAGAAAAAAGAAAAAGAGAAAAGATTTCTTTGGCTGATGGTTCCCCAGGCTGTAGAAGAAGCATGGCATCAGCACCTGCTTCTGGTGAGAGCCTCAAGAAGCTTTTAGTCACAGTGGAAGGGAAGGGGGAACAGGCGTGTCACATACCAGAGCAGGAGCAAGAGACAGGGGAGCAAGGACAGCACCAAGCCGTTTGTGAAGGATTCACCTCCATGTCCCAACCACCTCCCACCAGGCCCCACTTGCAGGGTTAAGGATCACATTTCAGCAAACACCCGAACTATGTCAACACGCATGCTGCTTTTTATGCTTTTTTAACTTAAAGATCTACTTGGAAATCCCCATTATGTACAGACAGAAAACATTCTGAAGTGCATGAGGAAAGCCTCTAAGGTTTCAGAAAGACCAGCTTGTCCGCTGGGAAACTAGTTGGTTGGTCAGGTTATGACAGTGGTGACAGGTCCTATTACAACAGCAGCTGAGGCTAGAAAAAAAATCTGCAGAGAATTCCATGGCATAGATGCGTCCCTGATTTTTTTAAACAGTCCCTTATTCATGACCTTCTATGTTTCTCCCAGTTTTTTGCCATTACGAATGTTGATACAGGCATATCCTTGGCACAGGAATTCACTATTTTTGAGGCAATCTGTTCTGCTGCAGAACATTCCAGTTTTTACAAAATTTGTCCTTGAATTGATCTAATATCCCATACCTTTGGAATTTAAAGTATTGGTCATAATTTAAAATGTTGGGGTCAGAAAGACAAAGAAACATAGAGAATAATGTGTTCTTCAGGTTATAAGACATTTTGAGCTATATATTTCAACATACATCCTGTTGGGCTAGCAGATTTAACAAATAAAAACACTTGAGACCCAATTAATTTGAATTTAGATAAGTAATGAATACATTTTAGTATAAGTTTGTTCCATGCAATATCTGGGGTACAATTATACTTTAAAAGTATTCCTTGTTTATCTAAAATTCATATTTAATTGGGTATTTTCTAAGTATCTGGTAACCCTTCTTTTGAGTTTCTTCCAGCTTAAAATGACCTTTCTGTGACCATTTCTCATATTAGTTTGTTCCCAGAGGCTCTGGTATTGGAGTCATCTTTAAACCATGACACAGAGCTCCAGAGAAACCCAGCGCTGGTCTTCCCTTTCCTAAGCCCACTCAGCACTGTGTCAGCCATTTCCATCCATCCCATAAAGCTTGTGCCCCAGATGCAGACCTGTGAGTGAGAGAGGATCCACACATTTGGCTCCTACCATACCAGAGAGAGATGGAACTGTTTCGAAAGGAAAGGAGAATGACCATCTCTATTACCTACAAAGTGTGTTACTGGAAAACCACTGAACAGCCCTGCTTTACTATCTCACTTCACTGGGCCACTATTTCCTTCAGTACAAAAGGAAGTCATTAAACTAGAATTCTTCAAATCAAATAATCTATGCACTCTAATAATAACACAAAGTACAATGCCACTGGTACTTTCTTTAATGCAAACACTATATATTTATTATTCAACCCATGCTGCAAATTTCTGTTTTATATATATTTTTTTGTAACTTTGTCAAGTGGTTGGTTTATTTTTAAGCTTTCACAGTAGCCAAAGCAGGCAGGTTTCCATATAACGCATCATACTGAGGCTATATTAATTATTCATCAACGAGATCATGTGAGCCAGAGTGCAGGCATTGGATCTATTTATTTTGACATTTTAACAACCAGTTTGGATTGGCTGTATTGTTAATCAACAGGGTTCAACTGGTTGTTAATGAGCGTAAACACAAACAGATCCTAGAGGGTAGACTTGGCTTCAGTTTTAACCACGAAAAGAAGTGATGAAGAAAGGGAAGAATGTGGAGTGAAAGAGGGGAAAGAAATGATTGAGAGAACGGGAAGAAACGGATAAAGAAGGCAAAGCAAGCGAGGGGCACTGATCACTCTCCCCATTCCTGCTCCTCTCACTCAGCCCAGGTCATTTCTATTAGACCATAATTTTCCTAAGTAGCCCAGATAAAATGCATCATATTACATTCATCATTCTGCAGCTTCCTTTTTCACTCAGTGATATTTCCTGAAGCTTTTTCCAGGTTAGCACTTATGGCTCCACCTCACTGTTTTTACTACTACATACTCTGTCATTGTAAAAATATACCACAATTTATTTAGTCCCTATTAAGTTGTTTACCTTTATTGCTATTATAAACAATGTTGCAATAAATATGCTTGTTCATTCTTTCTTAGGTACATTCAAGAGGTTTTCTTAAATGTAACATCTGAAAAATAGAATTTCCTAGTCAAAGAAAATGCGGGACTTTAAATAGATCCTGTCAATTTTGAAAAGGTCTGGAAGGTAATAGTTTATTCTCCTGGGGAGGGGACTGCTGTAACAGTCAAAAGGAATTTTATCCTTATCTATAACTATTAATTATTCACATAATCATTAATATAATTTTTAATTATTTAAAAATGAAAATAAATAAATTTATTAATTATATCATGAAACAATAATTTTTAAAAAAAGAATATTATTTTAGACACATAACACATCAATGGCTTAAACACCTTTGAGTATCAAAGAGATCCATTCAGCCTGCCTTTCCCATCAGGGTGCCTGCCTATGAGTGAAAATAACTGTCCTACTGAAAAAAGGCTGAACCTACACACATACACACATGCACGTGCATGCGCGCGCACACACACACACACACACACGCACGCACACACACACACACAGAGGACTGACTAAAAGGCACCCTTGAAAAGGCTAAACACATGGCCTTGTATCCAAATCTGACACAAGGGCTCTGGATAGGGCTGGAGTTTCTGAGGGAACCACCAAGGAGTGGCTTCCATTCAAGTTCTGAATAGTTTATTAGGTTGGTGCAAAAGTAATTGTGGTTTCTGCCATTACTTTTAATAAACAAAGAATTAAGGTGGAGACCAAAATACTTTTAGTAAGCTGATTTTGGTAGGTTTGAGGTTAGAAATTCCATGTGTCAGTAAAGAGTCCTACTAATACTGAGCCTCAGAATTAGGCAGACTTACCTGCCAGTCATGTCCCTAGCCCAATACCCTGCTCCTGTCAGTCCAGATCCCAGCAGAATTCAGATGGCACATTCAAAATTAAGATAATTCAAGGAAATTTGGTCAAAAGTGTGGACAGGGAAAGTACTCTGAGGTAAAGACCAGCATGTGTATTAAATCCAATCCCCAGGCAGCAGACACCTGAGACGGATGTGCAGGCAGGGAGTGTTCTGGGCAGGGGCCTTGATCAAGATCAGTGTCCATGGAGAATGAAAGAAGTGGGATTGGGCAAAGGGAGGTATGAACTACAATGAAGTTGTGACGAAGGCTTCAGTCAACACCTACTCGTTTGGGGAGTAGGATGAACCCTCCTAGATGTCTTGCTAGGTGCAGGGAAACTGAACCTTTCTACCTCTGCATTGACCACACACTGAATTGGGCTGTACATTCCCTGGGGAGGGGAGTATGGTCTGGGTAAAGAGATGTGGCTCAGTTTTTGCTAAAGGCTATTACTGGAGAGGTACTCAGCTAAGCATCACAGGTTGCCCACAGTCTCACTAGCTGGGAGAATGATGTTAGCTCTGACAAGGTATCTGGGCAGTGCCCACAGCATGAACGCAGATTCAGCCCTAGGCCACTTGGATTCACTTTCATTTTATAGTAAAACTTGGGAACAGCCCCTCCAAGATTCTTGCTGGCCTATTTTCCTAGGTAAACTTAACAAGAGGAAGGCTAGTCACGTGAATTAGAGCCCCAGGACCCCCCACCCCCATGCTGCAGCTGGTTTCAAGGTAACTACACACATCATTTCTCTCCTCTCCTACTCATTCTAGATTCTCCTCACCCTTAGCTAACACCTCTGATGGTCTAAACAGCTTACCTGTTGGGGACACTCCCACCTTCATCAATAAGATCTGAGCCTTTCTCAGGCCATGACCACTGCATCTGTCCATTTTTTGTTGAAATCAGGCAAGGGGGTTCCAAGAGAACCCCAGGGAGTAACAGCAGCCCTACCTCCTCCTGATCATCAGGGCCCATTACTCCCACTGGGATGAAGACTATTTCCCTTTTCTGATAGACTTTGGCATGAGCAACATTCAGTAAGCATAGCTTAAAGCTTAATGGGCCTCCTGCTGAGTTTCCTGGTGGAAAGGTTCTCCCTTTAGAAACCAGGACTTCTAAGCCACAAAAGCCTGGGAGTGTAGTAAGCAGCATAAATTCCCTACGTTGGTCACTTGAAGTGATATAAGCTGGCCTATGCCTATTTCTACTCTTTGATTTCCAGACTCGCACTTGCTCTCTACTGGGGACACAGCCCCCAGGAATGGTTGTTGATTTAGGACATATATATTATGTCTGGAGGACAGTGCCGATCTTTACAGCTTATCATCTCCAAGCTGGGTCCTCAGTGGTTAGTAAGCAGCTGTTTTTTCACTCTATCAGACCTCAGCTTCTGAGTGACACAGGATGTGATAAGGCCAGGGGATACCGTAGTCAAGGGCCCACTGCCACACTTCCTTGTTTTTAACTGAGTTCTCTATCTCTCTGTCCAATGCAGTGCTACATGGGATCCTATGTCCGTGAGTCAAGCCCTTTGAGAGTCATGCTGGTAGATTATTTCAGCAGAAAAGGCAATCTTGTATCTGGTGTACATGTTGATTCAGTCAACACAAAACACTGCTCCTTCCGAGATGAGAGAGTTCCAATGCAATCTCTTGCCACCAACTGGCTGGTTGGTCTCCACAGAGGATGTGCTAAATCAGTGGCTCAGTAACTGGCCTGTATTCCTACAAGGCTGGACATTCAGAGTGGTAGATCAGTCTTAGTAAGAGGGCACCCATGCGGTTGGATCTATGCGTAGCTTCCATCCCTGCTGCCATGGTGTGAGGTCCATTTGTCAGCATCAGAGTGATCAATGACTGATGTCAACTAGCTGGGTCCTTTTGCCTAGTGGGTTGTAGTGCCTTTTCCCTGGATGCTCTCTGTTGAGCATTAATATTTGATACAAAGCTTGTCACACATTATGTTCTCTCTCAAAGAGGCTTTCATGCACTTCTTCCCCAGGTTTCTTCATCCCTAATCCTCCAATCTTTCTCCTTCCTGGCTCTGATTAACAAGACAAGCCATTTTTTACTGACAATGAGCCCACAAGTGTTCTTACTGTAGACCACTTCTCTTCGCACATGAAGTGGGTAAACATGTACACTTCGCGGATCTCTGCTTGTTAGAAGAATTTCTCTTCAGTCTTTCTTTCAGGCCACCCCCGAACAGAGCTGTAGTAAGCAGGTCGTTTACTGCTCATACCCATACAAAGAGCCAACCCCTCTGTGAACCAAGTTTGGCCTTTTACCTCCTTCATCAGCTGATCCTAGGGGCTCCTGCCCCCACGGAGACATGGGTGTGAGCTGAGGGAGAGACACTAGTGCAAGGGTGGCAGGTGAATGGGTCTGTGCCTGCAGGTGCCCAGCCCCAGATGTGGCTCTTTCATTTTACCACGAATTTCTTGTGGGAGTGTAAGATTTTATGATTTGGTGGGTCTAACAGAGGCCAAAGGAGTTCACTGATGTATGTCATTCAGGTCAGCCTCCTGCAGCCTGGAGATGGGTGGAGAAGAATAGACAGTGGATTAAAGGCAGACAGAAGATACTCAGGTCATCTCTAAATCCTGCCCACTCCAGGGGCAGAGCCCTGGAGGAGGAGCAGAACTTGTGTGTTTCCATAGGTAGCTCATTCCCAATAATTCTTCCCAGATTAATCAATCAGTAAATGATGTCCACCTCCCAGGAACAGAATGAGTAAAGGGGAAGAGAGAGGTCAGAAATATGCTTAGGGAAAATTCCTGCTACTGGAAACCCAGAAGGAACGAAGCATTCCTGCTCCAGTAAGCACGATGGATCTGGTTCTCCAGGCCCAGAGGAACTAAACGCAGCCTCATAGGGGAGGTCCCATTAACAGCTAGAATGTTCTAGTGCTGCTGGCCAACAAAACCTGCTGTGGAGATGAAAATGTTCTAAAAGTCTATGCTGTCCAGACAAGTCACCGGCCACATGTGGTTTCTGAGCACTCTATATGTGGCTACTGTGACAGAGGAAATGAGTTGTTTTAGATTTAATTGTAATTTATTTAAACTTAAATAGCCACATGTGGCTAATAGCTACTGTATGGGACAGCACAGAGACTAGGGAATGTGTAGGCACTGACTTTACAGGAAAACACCCTTAGATCCCAATCACACCTTCCCATGGAGCTAATGAGAGCATGGGCACTTTCACCTAAATCCATTGAAACAGGTTTTTGAGTCATTCAGGCCCCAGGTCACTGCTCACCAGCTGTGTGATTTCAAGCAAGCGCTTTACTCTCTGAGATTCAGTTTTCTTATCTGTGAAACGAGAATAATACTCTATAGGGCTGTTGTGGATATTAATGGGAGAACACCTGTAAGATGTCTGGTCTATAGGGGTCATTTTATTAACACCCCCCTGAAACCAGACTCCAGCCTCAACTTTCTAACCTCAACATTCTTCTACTTCTGCTTTTCCTTAGCAAATCCCTAGAATATCAGCCAGTTCTTTAGTCTGAGCTTGCTGTCCCACTGTGTAAGAAGAAAGTCAACAGGGCTTTCTGCTTTGGATATTCATATTTATTGACCTCAGAGAATTGCAGACATGGATCACTTAGAGTATGAAACAGAGGGTACTTTACTTTTTGGGGAGGGAAGAGTGGAGTTCATTCTGTAATCTCATAAACATAGCATTACCTTCTACAACATCCGCAGTTTACCCTAACAACAAAATTACTTAATCAAAATCAGCAGTCTCATTGCATCAGTGGAAGTGAGATTCTCACCTATTTTTGCTGCCAGATCCTGGGAGTAAAAGATGAGAGGCTGAAACTCTCAGTTGAGAGCCCTCGTTTTAGAATTACGTAATTCCTCATGGGCAAACAGCCAGAGCCAAATTTGGCAATTCACCAGGGCTCGCTGGAGGCCAACTTCTCCTCCGTTTGTTTGGCTGCTTGGCGAGTTGCTTTTGTTATGGTTTGGGATGTCATAAGTGATGTGAGCTGTGCGAGTATTCTCAAGTCTGCCTTTTGGCCTGTTGTTGGGGAGAGGAGAGCACTTCTTTTGTTTTCGGAGCTCAGTAATGATCTTGTTATTTCTGTGGAGGAGGTGTCGGGAAGTTCAGAGGTTCCAATTTTAATCAGGCTCCACAAGGATCCTTCTGATGAATTTATGTTTTAATTTTTTATCCAAGTCTCAGCACCAGACATCATATACACAAATAAAATGTATGAACCTGGCCCGGGGATTGGTAGTTGAGAAACCCTGCTGAGTTTCAGGGATGAGTTTTAACATCAGAGCCTCCTCATCTTTTTACTTGTTATTACCTATGCAAAATCCTGTTATGAAGGCACAAAGTAGGTCAGGCCCAACTGTACCAAAACAGAACATAGTGAAGGAATTATAAAGATATCCTTAAAAGCCTGTCCTGTCCATGATAAGACACACTTTCACAGGTTTTCTTTTGCTGGTAATCCTGCTAGTCAACCTCATGTCAGTGAACTAACTCTTCCACCTTTGCCCAGACAGCAGTAGGAAGCCAGCATTCCTAACAATGTTGTGTGGAAAAGGGCAGCGTGTATTTACGGTAATCAAAAGCACTGAGAACCTTCAGAAACTTCTATCCCAGTCTGATGTAGTCTTATGAGACTTTCTGCTCTTTCTAGGGGCTTTGTTTTTCATGAAAAATAATAAAATGACTTTCATTAGTTCCCTCTCAACCCCTAAAAATCACTTTGTACTATTCTTAAAAAAAAAAAGTGTGTATGAACAGAACACACCAGCATATCTTCAGATTACCTGCATTTAAATGACTCTACCAGTTTGCAAACCTTTCTGGAAAGATGGGGAAAAAAGTTTTAGGCAACTTGCCATCTTAAAATGAGCTAAAGTTAAATCCCTAGAGAAAAAGAGAACGAGGGAAGAGTTGTAGTCCCAACGCCTTCAAAGACAAACGGAATTGATGAGGGCACAGAGCAAGCAAAAAGAAAAGAAAAAGTCACGTTCTAACTATAGTAGGGTGTTTTTCTCTCCAGAGGTCTTTCTCCAAGAGAAGTCCACATTAGAAAACATTTATCTCATGGAACTCCAGTCTTAGCAGCCCAATGTAGAGGCTCCAAATCTGCTTATCTGGGCAGAGAGGAAGTACGTACTTTATTCCTTGTTCTGAAAAATGCCGGTAAACCAGTGGGCCTTGTGCGTGATCTGCTGTCCTTGTCAATAATTGTAGATTTCCTTCTCAATATCTCTTTCTCCACCTTCTTCAGAGGGCCGTTTGGAGAGCAAACCAGTTCCTCAATAGATGCCCAGAAAAATGTGAGTGAAAGGGCGGCTCCATGAACACCGTCCCCACCAAGGGCACAAGGAAACGATGTCATCTGGTTTCTTATTTGCCCAACCAGAGGGTGATTTGAGAGTTTCATCCCACTAGAGTGAAAATGTTTGCTCAGTTCCTTTCCAGCCCCACATCCCCACCATATCCCTGGGAGCATCTATGCAATCAGATAGCATAGGCAGCACCATCACACCTAGTATTGTCATTCTAAACACCTCTGCCAGATCCCTTTTTTCCTCCCATTGTCACTTTATACAAAGAAAAAAAAATAGCCTCAAAGTGGAAAGCAGAGAAGTAAAGTAGATGGCTAGATGGCTTGGTGCAGTGTCCTACTGAACAGCAGACTATCCCCTCTCATATGTATCGGGGTCCTTCAGGGACCTCTCTGCCTCCAGCCCCTCCCCTTGATCAAGCCTCAGGCTGCCCCCCATCCCCCATGTGCAGCCTCTTATCTCTAGAGTCCAAGGTAGTGTTGCAAACAGAGATCTAGAGATGTGGTATTGTGGAATAGTCCTGAGCTAAGTCAGGCGTGGAGCCCAAGCCCAGATACCCTCAGAAGTACAATCTTCTGCAAATTACTTAACCTCTGTGAGCCTCATTTCCTCATGTGGTACATGTGGATAATAACACTTAGTTCACGGAGCCGGTATGAGGCTCAGAAAAGATAATATACAAAAAGCTTCAGTTTGGCACATAGTAAGAGCTCAAAAAATATCAATGCTTTCTCTCTTGCATAAAATAATCAATTAATCTGAATGAATAAATCACCCTTTCTCTCCCTCTTTCTCTTTCTGTCTTACACACACACACACACACACACACACACACAAGGCAAGACAAGACAAAAGGTACAGAGGAGTAAATGAGAGGAACACATCTGGTGGCACATACAGTCATTCAAGCTTCCTAGACTATAGTGACCTCATCTATAAAATAAGGAGGTTGGGTTGCATGATTTTGAGGTTTGATGAAAAACTGAATTGATCTGTGAGGAAGAGAAAAGAAGTAAATGGACACAGGAATGACAGCCTGCAAGCAAGATGGGAGGTGGGATCACAGTCTCCAGAACACCTACAAGAATAAGAAGGCTTTGCTGGAGAGGGTGACAGGGATTCCTTCCGATTTCCTCAGAGACCCCAGTCCCAGAGGATGCAGGAAGACATAGGATCTAGCCAGCATAAATGCCACTCGACAAACGGTAGATATGCCAGAGCTGTTTGAACCCGAGCAACTCCATCTTGAGTAGGGGCTGGATAAAATGAGACTGAGACCTACTGGGCTACATTCTGAGATGGTTAGGCATTCTAAGTCACAGGATGAGATAGAAGGTTGGCACAAGATACAGGTCATAAAGACCTTGCTGAAAAAACAGTTTGCAGTACAGAAGCCGGCTAAATCCCACCAAAACCAAGATGGCCATGAGAGTGACCTCTGGTCATCCTCACTGTTACCTTCCCACCAGCACCATGACAGTTTGCAAATGTCACGGCAATGTCAGGAAGTTACCCTACATGATCTAAAAGGGGGAGGCATAAGTAATCCTCCCCTTGTTTAGCATATGATCATGAAATAACCTTAAACTTGGGCAACCAGCAGCCCTCAGGGCTACTCTGTCTATGGAGTGGCCATCCTGTATTCCTTTACTTTCTTAATAAACTTGCTGGCTGGGCGCAGTGGCTCAAGCCTGTAATCCCAGCACTTTGGGAGGCCGAGACGGGTGGATCACCAGGTCAGGAGATCGAGACCATCCTGGCTAACACGGTGAAACCCCGTCTCTACTAAAAAATACAAAAAACTAGCCGGGCGAGGTGGCGGCGCCTGTAGTCCCAGCTACTCGGGAGGCTGAGGCAGGAGAATGGCGTAAACCCGGGAGGCAGAGCTTACAGTGAGCCGAGATTGCGCCACTGCACTCCAGCCTGGGCGACAGAGCGAGACTCCGTCTCAAAAAATAAAAATTAAAAAAATTAAAAAAAATAAAAAATAAAAAAATAAACTTGCTTTCACTTTACTGTATGAATTTGCCTCGAGTTATTTCTTGTGTTAGATCCAAAAACCCTCTCTTGGGGTCTGGATCGAGACTGTTTCCCATAATAGATAGGTAACAAGTTCAGCGATGTATACACAAACAAAATTTCATCAAGGCTGGAAACGCTTCTTCCCCTTTAGTTTCTGTCACAATGGCTGTTGAGTCAAACTACAGGGGCGGGGGCAGGCAGGAGAGGGGCATGAAGAGGAGGTTCAAGCAGATCCCCATCATATAGACGCTTTCCTCCAGGCTTGCTCCTGAGTCCAGACTCCTTCAATCAGTCATTCCAAATTTACCCTTCTTTTCTAGCTGACACTTGTGAAATGAGGAAACAGCTGGGCCAGATATTTTTTTTATGAGGCATATGAGGGAGTGAAGAAAATACCAGGTACTGGCCAGAATGGGCAAGATGTCTTTCAGGATAGGTGTTATCTTGAACTGGAGACTGGGAGATGCCTGGGTGGTAGTTAGAAACTAGGTGGTCCCAGACAACTGCCAGAGACCCACCCATTCAGTGCCCAGTAGATATTCTAAACAAGCAAAATTTCTTGCATTTCTGGAAAGGGTGTTGGCTTTTAATTTAAATTCAGTTTAGTTCAACATCATTCTTTCCCCCATCTCGTGTTGAGGGTTGCCTGTCCTTGAGGAAAGTGAGGATTGCCTTTGGTGTCTGTAGTTGGTAATTCAAAGACATGGGGAATTTCGTTTCCTCAGCTCCAGGCATGAGAGGTATCTATGCCTGGGCACAGAAGGGCCAATGCAGCTGTACTGTGCTCACTTCTCCTGCAGACAGATGGATCTGCACATCCCCATGGACACTGGGCTCTCTATCCAACCAGGATCACAGAAAATAAAACCAAACATTATTTGCTTGCTGATTAAAAGTAAAAAGGAGCGGGATTAGGCCTCAAATGTGTTTCCTTCACTAGTAGGGTTCTTTTCTTTGCTTTTAACTCAGGTGAAATGGCCATGCTCTCATTATAAAACTGTGGGAGAGTGAGAAACACAAAGAAAATACAGATTTCTGGTGAAATAAGTATTACAGAGGCTTTTCCCCCCTTGTAGCTGTGTTGTAAGAACTAAAAACTTTTTACAATTTTCTCGAATTATAACTCTGAGGAAGTTCACTCAACCCATTCAATCCATTCAAAGCTGCACCCCACACTGCGACCCCACATTCCAGCTCGGTCCCAGACCGTATCAGCTGTCGGTGCTCCAGTTCCCACAGTCAAACCGTGGGACTTTGTGGGGAGCTCAGTGGCACGAATTCCCTCTGCACTATCTGCCTTTCTTCACTACGTATTGAATGAAAGAACAGTTGACAGAGGAGAGTTTGTGTCTCCTCTGAGGGCTCTTCACTTCCCAATGAGTTTGCAGAGAACCTACAGAGAAACTGGGTCAGGTACTACCAAAGTCCTGCAAAGGTTTGCCATCCGGAGGTGGAGAAGAAATACATGTTTTCACCATTTCTGCATTTTTGCCCATCAGTTTACTGCACCCTCCTCAAGCAGATCAGGCCATTGTTAGAGTGAGCACTGATTAGAATACCAAAGCCTAGAGCTAAGCTCTTTCACTAAAAGAGAAGCCGACTTGCAGACTTCGCAGGATTGAGAAGCCCAAGTCTCTGGAGCTAGATGAGCTTGTTTGATTTAGTGGCAGCACCAATCTGATCCTTTAAATTGTTTCCTAGCAGAATGTAACCAGCACTTTTGAAAGTCAGTCTGACTGTAATTTGCTACTAATTGTAGTTTAAAATGAGCTACTCTGGGCCCAGCTGATAGCAAAACATAAATTCAAGTGGCTGCTCTCAGGATGCCCTTGGATTAAGGTGAGCTTTAGTATGCTCACTACCTGGGCTTCTGGAAATTGGATAATTTCTATAACTATCATACATATCACCCCTACTCATCAAATTAAGGCAAGCCCCTAGATGATGAAAAAGATAAGAATTGCTCTGGGTGGCATTTAAATTTTAGCAAAAATCAGTGTCATTGTGACTACCTGCATGTTTCTTTTTTTTGTTTGTTTGGTTACATGAGTGAGTTCTTTAATGGTGATTCGTGAGACTTTGGTGCACCCTTCACCCATGTATACACTGCACCATATCTGTGGTCTTTTATCCCTTGTCCCTCTCCCACTCTTCCCCCAAAGTCCCCAAAGTCCATTGTATCATTCTTATGCCTTTGCGTCCTCATAGCTTAGCTCCCGCACACCAGTGAGAACCTACGATGTTTGGTTTTCCATTCCCGAGTTACATCATTTAGAGTAACAGTCTCCATTCTCATCCAGGTCACTGTGCAGTTTGCTTCTATCATGCCTTTCTCTGGCTACCCATCATCTGAGATTTTTCCTGCTCTTTCCTTAGGTCATTTACCCCTTAGGGCCATATCCACAAAATGTGGTACATAGACCACCTTAGGCCTTTGCAAAAACGCAGATACCTAGACCCTAATCTTACTCTAGTAAATCGTAACTTGGCTGTGGGGTAGGAGGCAGTTCCAGGAATCACCATGTGAAATAAGATCCCTGAGGATTCTGATGTACATGCACCTTTGAGATCCACTGCTTCATAGGGAGTAGAATCATTCATCCCTGCGAGATTTTCAAGTAAAAAAATTGAGTACTTTAAAGTAAAAAAATTGATTGGAGTGAAATGGAAACCAAGAGGAGAATGTGGATTGGAGGTGCTAGGATAAGCTCCTTCGTTGCTCTCCAAGCTCTATCACTGCCCTGTCCCTGCCACCCTGGGTATCACAATCCTAGACTGACCAGGTTGGATTCAGGGCTGGTATCAAGATCACAGAGCACATTTTGGGGTACTCCATAATTTGACTTTGGTCTCCTCCTTTTCTCTCTCATGCACTCCAGTCTGGTCAGTGGCTCTCTTCTGCTCGCTTAAGCCATGCTCATGCCAGGCTTTATGTCTTTGCTCACCCATCCCCTCCCTTCCACATAGAAAGTCTTGCCTCTGACCCTGACGTATTCTAATCCTACTGTCTTTCCTGTTTAAATCTTAATCCCGTGTAAACCTTTTCCAGTCGTTTCAGAACACCTTCATCTCTCCATTCTCTGAAACTTTGCTTCCCCTAGAATAAGTCTTAATATTTTTTTAAAAAAATTAGAATTTAAGGCCGGGCGCGGTGGCTCAAGCCTGTAATTCCAGCACTTTGGGAGTCCGAGGCGGGTGGATCACGAGGTCAGGAGATCGAGACCATCCTGGCTAACACGGTGAAACCCCGTCTCTACTAAAAATACAAAAACTAGGCGGGCGAGGTGGCGGGCGCCTGTAGTCCCAGCTACTCGGGAGGCTGAGGCAGGAGAATGGTGTGAACCCGGGAGGCGGAGCTTGCAGTGAGCTGAGATCTGGCCACTGCACTCCAGCCTGGGAGACAGAGCGAGACTCCGTCTCAAAAAAAAAAAAATTAGAATTTAATTATGACATTTGTGTAAGCTTCATCTTGCCAGCTAGATTTTGAAGTTCTCTAGCCAAAGAGACAGACATTTTAATATTTCCCTCAGTTTCTAGCACTGAGCACAAAGTAAATGGTGTGAATCTAATATGTTCTTTTTAAATTATTGATTGATGGAATGCCTCCCTGCCTGCCCAGAAGATTATTTCAGCCACCCCTATCATGTCTGACCTTAGCCAATGGCAACAGTTGAAAGTCAGTGGTATTACAGAAGACACTGAAAATTGGTACAAAAAATGTGCACAGAGGACAGCACTCCACCGGTCATTATTTACTAAGCCTCAACTGTATGCCAGGCACTTGGTTAGATGTGGAGAATAGAGTGATAAGTAAACACCCTTGCAGCTCTCATGGGATTCCTGCCCTCCTGGTAGAGAGAGATTACTCAGGTGATCATAAAAATTAATATAAGTTTGCAACATGATACACATTAGAAAGAAAGGATGTCAGGCTGGGCGCGGTGGCTCACGCCTGTAATCCCAGCACTTTGGGAGGCTGAGGTGGGCAAATCACAAGGTCAGGAGTTCAAGACCAGCCTGGCCAACATGGTGAAATGCCATCTCTACTAAAAATACAAAAAATTAGCCGGGCTTGGTAGCAGGCGCCTGTAATCCCAGCTACTCAGGAGGCTGAGGCAGGAGAATCGCCTGAATGTGGGAGGTGGAAGTTGCAGTGAGCTGAGATCACACCACTGCACTCCAGCCTGGGTGACAGAGCGAGACTCCATCTCAAAAAAAGAAAGAGAGAGAGAGAGAGAAAACAAAAGGATATCATGTGGGCTCTGAAAGCAAGAAACAGGAGGACCTGTTTGCTCTGGGGTTTGAAGGAAGAGAATTGTGCAGGAAACAGAACTTGGAGCCTCCAGGTTAAGACTGTAAACCTCCTTCCCTCTGGCTACTCTCATCTCCCATTCTCTAAAAATTACCGTTGCAAGACCTTTCCTTTAGGGGTCCCCAAACTGTTAAAGAGCTGCTTAAATCCATGTGGCTGAATCGTGACTGCCAGGTGATTCATCTAATGTATACCAAAATTGGCCAAATCCCTTGGACTTTCTGGCAATAAAATGGGTATGATAATACAGCCTTGCTAAATCCGCACTGTAAGACGAAATGGCCCCCAATCAGCAGAGATTTAGCTCCAAATTATTTCTTTGTTAAGAAAGCCCCGCCACCCCCCAAAAAATAAAGGAATGAAGGGAAAGGAGTGTGTGTGTGTGTATGAATGTGTAAGCAAGAAAGCAGTTATCCCTGTTCCAGTGGGTTCTTAATAAAACTCAGTTACACAGTTCAACTGCTCTCTTATGACTTTCTGTGGGTTGCAACAAAGGGATATTTTAAGGGGTTCCAAAAGAATCCTCTTTGGGAAATTGGCCACCTATCAACTGACAGAGGGTATTGTTTATTCCTGAATAGCTTTGTCAGCAACAAGTAAATTTAACAACAAGATAGTTACTCTGAAAACGCAGTGTGTAGAAAATGCAATAACATATGGAGACAGAGATGTGTTTTTATTATTTTTCTTTTCTGTCGCTTACAGAAAGTGTGCCACATGTGTCTCTTGAGAGTGTGTGGGAAGGTATGGAAGAGTGGTGAGGAGGAGATACCAGAGACGCTGGCCACTTAATATAGCTCTATTCAGTCAGATGGCTTTTATTATGTAAACTCACACATTGAAGACATTTTCTGTCAACCTTTAAAACATGGGATTCAAAACAGCATTGTCATAAGACCTAGAAGAATTAAATAGATGACGCACCTGATTGTATTTAACAAAAAACGAAACACCTTCAGTGACTAAAACAATAAACATCTTTGCATTAAATCTGATCTGCTTTGAATAGCCATTTAATTATTAATCAAACCATAAAAGCAAAAGATACCTGTTTTTACAAATAAATACTTGCCCAGTCCACCTGTATGTCTCTCTTCTCCATGTATGTACATATTCTGAACACATTCAGAAGACACTTTGATAATAAAATGTACCTACATTTTGCTTCTATGTTGCAGACAGCCTTCTAATGTCTTTGTACATCTGTAACTCATTTTCTACTTGCAACAACCCTAGGAGGAAGGCAGAAGCTTTACTTCCATTCACAGTTGAGGAAACTGAGGCCCAGAGAGGTTAAGTAACTTGTCCAAGGTCACAGAAATGACTATAGGGAAAGACATGATTTGAATCCAGGCATATGCAAGTGAGTGAAGCCTCTTGACTTCTCTTCCATATCCCTTCTCTAAGACTTATGAAGAGGGATGGCTGGTAGTAACTGTAATTGTCTTTGAGCAGGTCAAAAAATATATAATGTTTCCCTAGGCTTTCCATAGGCTAATTTTTTTTTTTTTTTTTTTTGATGGAGTCTCGCTCAGTTGCCCAGGCTGGAGTGCAGCGGTGCGATCTCGGCTCACTGCAAGTTCCGCCTCTGGGGTTCACGCCATTCTGCCTCAGCCTCCCAAGTAGCTGGGAACTACAGGTGCCCACCGCCACGCCCGGCTAATTTTTTTTGCATTTTTAGTAGAGACGGGGTTTCACTGTGTTAGCCAGGATGGTCTTGATCTCCTGACCTCGTGATCCACCCGCCTCAGCCTCCCAAAGTGCTGGGATTACAGGCGTGAGCCACTGTGCCCAGCCCATAGGCTAATTTTTAAAACTCTTGTTTAGCTAGATAGTTAATGATGAGATAGTCCCAAGTTAACTTACAGCAAACTAAATGTTATAAATAAATCACAGACTGCTAATTTGTACAACCTAAGACAGAATTTGCAATGAAAGCAAGCGGGAGAAAATATTTGAGAAAACATTCTTCAGAGGAAAAAGCAATACGTTAAAATTAACTCCCTGAGGTAAAGACTCTACTCTTTGCAATTTACCCAAGTGCTTGGAGGTGACTTACAATTCCCAACCTTCGCTCAGATCTGAGTTTAAAAGTGCTTCTTTTAGCAGCTCTTGCAGGATAAATTATGACTTCAAAGCAGAAATGTCTCCATTCACAAAATGGGTCGCTGACAAGAGCTCTAGGGTGCAAAGAAACTAGAATGAGCAAGGAAGTATGGCAACAAGAAAAATGAATTTGTACCCTAGGTTCTGCCTCCTCTGATCTGTTTCACAGTGTGTTATAGTGAGCCTCATTCTGCTTCTCATCACAGTGGGAAGAGTATGAGAAGGGGAGCTGACTCAATTAAACTGGTTGGGCCTGGTCTTCACAGAATGACACTGGAAATGGCAGAGGAACCTTTGGCTTCTTCTGAAGGCCTGCACAGCTTTTGCAGTGAGAGCTGCCATGCTGTGGCCCTGTCATGGCGGTTGACCAAGACTTGAAGTCCTTGCTCTGGGCTGGAAGTCTGGGCCCAGGAGGACATGGAAATGCACTAACACGGCTTCCTGTGAACTCCCCCTGAAACAAGAGATTCCAGGGCAGCTGGGAATCCATGGAGGCCTGCAGCTACTTTTTGCTGTCTGAGGCTGTCCATCTCCACCTCCAGGTGGAATTTCTGTCTACAAAGCCAGCGCTGACACTTGCAAATTGCACAGATGGAAGTGACTTTAGAAAGGCCAGTGTTGCTGGGCGCGGTGGCTCAAGCCTGTAATCCCAGCACTTTGGGAGGCCGAGACGAGCGGATCACGAGGGAGGTCAGGAGATCGAGACCATCCTGGCTAACACTGTGAAACCCCGTCTCTATGAAAAAAACAAAAAAATTAGCCGGGCTTGGTAGCAGGCGCCTGTAATCCCAGCTACTCAGGAGGCTGAGGCAGGAGAATCGCCTGAATGTGGGAGGTGGAAGTTG
>NW_012119821.1:3844768-3852000 GCF_000951035.1 Colobus angolensis palliatus | reverse complement strand
CCGTCTCAAAAAAAAAAAAGAAAGAAAGGCCAGTGTTTCAGTGTAAGGACGAAGGAAGACACTGTGTCATGGAGCGGGGAAGCCGTCTGTGTGCTTGGAGGCGGGCGCCTGGGGCATATGGGGGTACAGGTGATAGAGCAGAGCACTGGCAGCATGAAGCACCCAAGAGGGCAATGTTCGCATGTGAAGGGAGCGGGCCTGTATCACAAGGTACATGGAGATGGCAGGAAGGCACAACCCACCCCCCGGCAGGTGGTGAGGGAACTTGGGAGCCATAGCGAACCTGGCAGGATTGGGTGGCGCCATTGCTCCACAGGCTCCGTTCTGCGCTCCTCAACTCAGCAGGAGTCCTTAGCCAGTAGCCGTGGAGTTAGTGGAAGGACCCTTGCTGCGGTGGCTCTCTAGGCTTTGCCTCAGTGCCCAGCCTGGCACTGCAGCTCTCTTTGAGGACCTGAACACACCTAGGACTCAGATCACTTGGCTGAGGCCCTGATGTCTTATCTGGACACCCTCCAAAGAGCCTAAACTCTTTCTCCTACCATTATTCCCAAGAAAGAAAACTTATATATGGTGGTGGGGATACAGAAGGAAGGATGCTGGGTGCCAGAGCTCTGTTTCTTGACTTCTTGATTCAGAGAAAATCTGTCAGTGTTCCCAAGAAATTATGTCCTACCTGTTGGTGCTACTTGATAAAAAGAATAATTAACTCCAGACCCGGCTTTATGCCAAATGCTTTAGCTAATCCTCACATCCTGCCTGCAAGGGAGGTAACTTTTGTCCCCACTTTGTAGATGAGGAAATGAGGTCCAAAGTGGTCATGACTTACCCAAGGGCCTACACTGGGAAGAGAGCAAGAGCCAAGAATCAAAGCTTGACAGTTTGCTCTCGTGTTGTGTATTATATTTCTTTTTCTTTTCCTTTTTCTTTTTTTGAGACAGAGTCTTCCTCTGTTGCCCAGGCTGGAGTGCAATGGTGCAACCTAGGCTCACTGCAACCTCTGCCTCCCACGTTCAAGAGATTCTCCTGCCTCCGCCTCCCGAGTAGCTGGGATTACAGGCATGCTCCACCACACCCGGCTAATTTTTACATTTTTAGTAGAGACAGGGTTTCGCCATGTTGACCAGGCTGATCTTGAACTCCTGACCTCAGGTGATCTGCCCGCCTCGGCCTCCCAAAGTGCTGGGATTACAGGGGTGAGCCACCGCACCTGGCCGTATATTATATTTCTTCCAAGACTTGCTGAATATTTTCTGCTCACTTTGCAGAGCTTCCTCCTGCTTTTCTGCAGCAGAAGTCCAGCCTTGAGGAAGGTGTCACTGGGCGAGGTGGTGAAAGAATGTGATCTGATTCATGAGTTAGTACTACACAGCAGCTGGTGTGATGGGAAAACCTCCTCTCTTATAAAAGGAAGCAAAGAGTTTCTCACCCGTAGTTAAAATTTCTCTTCCCACCACCCCACCTCCTTCAACTTTTGTGGTAAAATAGAGAACTGAACAAAGTCATTACTCCAACTCTTCCTGCTATCTTGATTCAGCCAGGAAAGCATAGTAAACAGACCCAGACCTCCCAGGAACAGAGTATTGACAAGAAGAGTGGAAAGAGTTAGCTGGGAACCCAGTGGGAAAAAGATTTGGATGCATCAAGAGAAATTAAAAATGAAAACAAAAGTGGTTCTTTTGTTGTTGCTAATAGATACAGTATCAAAATACAGATGGAAGACACCATATGGGAAAAAAATAAATAAGAAAAGCAAAGAAAGAGGGAAAATTTTAGCAACTATGTCTCTTTCTCTAGTGAAATGACAACCCACTGGGTATCAGGTGAGCTGAGGGGTTGGCCTCTGCTGTGCTTCTAACAGGCTATGTGACACTGCCCAAGACACTGCCCATTTTCTGGCCCTCAGTTCCAGGTTTTGTTCGGCCACAATCAAAAGAAACCCATTCAACCAATTAATCAATCCAGTGGCACTTGCCTATTATAAATTGTTCCTACACCTTTAGGCCCATAATATACACAAAAGAAAAAAGGTAGGAAGCAAACTGTAATACCACATCACTTGATTTCTTATGAGAAGATTGTTTCATTTCAATATCTTTATGAAATACTTTAAAAGCCATCTTTATATATTCACACACACATACACACACATAAAAATGTTTTCTCTGTAGGTTTTTAAAAATTTTGTTTGGACTGACATTCAAAACACAATATATTAGGTGGATATACTATGAAATTCACATGCACTGTTTCGGTTTTGCCATCATTAAACTGTCATCAGGCAGGATACAAATAGAGCTGACTAAGCATGTGGGCCTGTAGAAAATAATGCATATTTCACTTCCAGGAGGAGCTCAAGTCATTTCCTGCAGATGAAACAATAACTTGAGGACTTCTCTTACCCTTTTTCCTCTTTCTGGAAGTTAGTAAATAACATAAGCACAGTCATAAAATCTGAGATTATGTTTTCAGAATACATTCTGTCTTAGCTAATGAGACTATCGCCTACATTTTAAAATGTTAAATACAGGCAGTGTAAAGGAGACAAACATAATTGTGTCATCTCGTACCAAAATTTGTCTTCTATAGTTACAGGGAATGCTGAAAATTCTCTGAACATTCTGTTATTAATTTTTGATGGAAGTAGAAAACTTAAACATGGTAGCTAATGCGTGGAGGAAAGAGCCAGAGAGATTGTGTCCACACTCTCCTCCCTCAGCTATAGGATGTTAAGTGGAGAAACACGAAAAGTCTCTTGTAACCTTTGCAATGACATGCTCTTTATCTAATGCACTCAGTTACTTAATTAGTCTGTCAATATAAATCTTTAAGAAAACTGTGTGGAAAGTCAGCAGGGGGTCCACGTCCTGATGTTATTTTTTTTCCTACTACCGAATAAGTGATTTCCTCCTCCATCACCACATTCATACATGCGTCCTCATTAGTATGTATGAACTGAGTGGAATAAGCATTGGGAGATTTACACTGTACTGCATTCAACTTAATTAATAAAAAAGGGAGCCCTTTCCTAGGGGAGGGAGTCAATGTTCACAGGTTCCCACATTCTGCTGTTTAATTAATAAGCCCGTCATGCGGAAAAGACTTTAACAGCGCCCTCCTCATTTTCTCTACCTGTCACAACTATTGACTAAACTTCTCAGTGACCTTCAGATGTTAAGGTGCCCTGATCTTTAGGTAGCACCTCCAATGTAATTATAACCTTGATGTCTTTACCCAACACTCAATTCAGTCATTCAACGAATATCAAAAGAGGGTCCACCATTGGCCCAGCAGTATGGTAGGCGCAGAGGACACAAAAGTGAACTAGGTACAACCTGATTTTCAAGTAAATTTCAGTTAAGTAGAGGAGACAGGATATATAAAAAGTCAAGAAATAGGGAGATTTCTTAAGTAGGGGGCTGTATGCACACATTTCTAAGAGAACCTCAAGAGATGGCAATGGGAGAGTGAGGCACAGAAGGAAGGCAGTCAGAGAAGGTGTCACAAAGAGCTGATATCTGCACAACAACTTAAAGGACTAGTGGCCACCTCCCTACAAGACTGAGGCAGGTTCCCCAGTGGGCACCCAGCGCCCAGCACAGAGCAAGTGCTCAATGCAATTTTCTGAATTGAGTAAGTTTGCCAGGCATGGAAGGGTGTGACAGCATTTCGGGGGGTGGGGCGGGCGCAGTACACGGGAAAGGACAAAATGGTCTTGGGGTGTTCTGAGAATCACAACTTGTTAAAATGGAGAATATGGGTTGAGCGAGGAAGTTATGAACGAGGATGAGGGGGCTGGAAAGGGGTTATAAAAAACAAAGCTGATAAAATTGGGTAAAATAAATGGCCATCTTCCAAGATTTTTTATTTAACAAAAAACCTAGAAGCATATCAGTGCTCATGTTAACTTCACACATAAACAAGCATAATGTGAGAAGTGCCTGGATAATCATCCAGTATTGTTCCTTGACTTGTGCATAGAGAAAGAAAAAAAAAAAAACAGAGCCAAGTGTCTCAACAATAAAATATATTTCTTTCAGTTTGGAATGGCGAAAAAGCTCTGGAGATAAATAGTGGTGCTGGTTGCACAACAATGCCAGTGTACTTAATGTCACTGAATTGTACACTTAAAATGATTAAAATAGCAAATTGTATGTTATGTGTATTTTACTACAATAAAGAAAAGTATTTCTTGAGTGCCTATCATACTCAAGACACACAGACTTGTCTAAGAGAATTTTGGTAATGATTGATGTCAAGCTCACTGACGAGTTCGTTATTTTTTATTGGGATGTAAGTACAGACACACAGGTCGTTAAGTATACATCTCAATGAATTTTAATATCTATACCAATCACTACCTGAATCAAGACGTAGAACATTTCCAGCAGGCTCCTGCCTGCCCCTTCCTAATAACGAACTTCCCACAAAGCTAACTGCAATTTTGATTTCCACTTGAAAAAAAAAAACATTTTTTTAAAAAAATATGTGTTCCTCACTTTTTCTTGACTTTATGCAGAACAATCTTTTGGCAGTTGTTGACATTTCTGTGTATTTTGTTTTGTTTTGTTTCATTCCTGTATACCAAATTGATCACAAACTTAGTAACTTAACACAGCACAAATTCATTATCTGTTGATCCTGTTGGGTTAGCGGTCCAGGCATGGGTTAGCTGGGGTCTCTGCTCAAGATCTTGCCAGGCTAAAATCAAGTAGTAGGTTAGGGCTGCTAGCTCATCTGAGAGGCAGAGCCCTCTTCCAGGTTTGCTGGTTATTGGTAGAATTCATTTCCTTGCAGCTGTATTCCTGAGGTTCTAGTTTTCTTGCTGGCTGTCAATCAGGCCTCCCAGATGCCACCTTCTCATGCTGAACCCATGGTCCCTTCCTCTACCAACTGGGCAGCTTACTTCCTCATGGTCAATGGAGGAAGGCCTCTGTTGCTGCTTGTCTCTTTTAAGGGCTTACTGTATTAGCTCAGGCCCACTCAAGGCAGTGTCTCTTTTGATTAACTCAAACTCAACTTATTTTGGACCTTAATTACATCCACAAAATCCCTTTTGTCATATAACATAACATAGTGATAGGAGTGATATCCCACGGTATTCACAGTGCCATCCACACTCAATAGGAAAGGATTATACAAGCTGTGTTCCTTATACCCAAGGTACACTGCGGGGAGGAGTCCTGGTGCTATCTCAGAATCCTGCCTACCACAATTGCTTTCAATTATTTCACCTGACCACAAATGCAATGAGATAATAATTTTATTATTTAGGACATTCATCACTGAAAATTTAGAAAATGCAGATAAAAGAAAAGTAAAATAAAAAGTAATATACTATTTATTAATATAATACTTATTAATATACTATTTAGTATTATAACCAGATATAATTAGCATTTTAATGAATTTACTTCCAGATTTTTCTGAAGCATTATAAATATACATATGTAGGTCTTTCTAGAAAGAAGATGATGCTATACAGATTAATATTAGGTAACCATTTAAGTGAAATTTTCAGTCTGGCTATTCATTGTGTTATGAGAGAACTGTTTTTATCTTTTGATTTTGAACTTATTATAGAGTGGCCCTGTGTTTGTCTACACAATATGCTACAATATATAGGTATATATGTACAACGTTAAATTTTGCTAAACTAGAATTTAACAATATGTGAACATCGGCAAAATATCCAAAAAGCCCCCTTTCCATGTAGTCAACATGGAGAATGCATGGTCCAAGAAGAACCTCCTCAGCTTAAGAGATGGCACAACTCAGTTTTATTGGCTAGCAGGAGGTGCAATTGTCAGGCAGAACAGTGATGTATATCCTAACTCATTGTTACTAATGATTTTTCTGTTTTTAAATCTGTAGTGGTAATTAGAACACTCACAAATACTCCATTTTTCCTTCTCAAAGCATATGTTAAGATTGCTTTTCCTTGTCCCCACATGGCACGGCCTATGTGACTTATCATGGTCATAAAATGAGAACAAAAATGATGTGTCATTCCAGGGCAAAAACATAAAGAATGAGTTTGTGATTGGTGATGTCACCTTCACTCAACTCTGTAACCCTGTGAGCTGCTTTGAGATGGTGTCTCTGCCAGCTGGGTGCCTGGGTGGTCTTGATTAGCAGAGCATCCCCTCCGCTGTAAGCTCACATGAGTGAAAAACAAAATGTTGCTGTGGCAAGCCCGGAAGAGTTGTTTCTTATTGCAGCATAACTAGCCAAACCTGCCTAATGCAAAAACTAAAGTTTGAAAACGACCTTTCTCTTTTTATAAATTAGGGCTGATTCAAATTCATACCTATGAAAAAATATGTCTCTTACTCAATTGCATTTGAGCTGAAGGGAATGGGTAAAGAAAACATGAACGTGCTGAGAATGCATGCGGGGGCCTTGTCCTTAGGGTGAACATCTTCCTTCATGTGAGACCTGGTAGGAACAGATCGAGAACAGCAGAACAGCAGATTATCACACTGGGGCTGGTAGGCCAGAGGCTGAAGCACCTGTTCACCTTGACATATACTATTCACTGCTAGTTCATTACATTCGCTAGAAACTAAAATTGAATGTATCTAAACATATGCTTAAGCTGTTCAACTCTAATTCCACTAAAATCCACTTTTAAAAGCAGGGCACCATATAGAATTACTTTTAAAATATATGAATAGGCCTTTGTATGCACTTAACTCTTTATAGTCATTTCTACCATGAATTGACAAGGGTAGTGTCTTTTGACTCAATGCTGTGGCCAGTTACAATTCTGTGGTCAAGACATGTATGGGTCGTGATATTTGCTGTTAATACAAAACAAAACAAACAAGCAAACAAAAATAGAAACAGTTCTATGTTGAGTATGATGAGATGAAATCAGATTTTTAGCAGAGAGCAGAAGAATAATGTTAGTCAGGTGGCATGTTTGTTATAATTGATATTGAAACGGCCTCCTGATATGGTTTGGATCTGTGTCCCCGCCCAAATCTCATGTGGAATTGTAATCCCTAGTGTTGGACGTGGGGCCTGGTTAGAAGTGATTTGATCATGGGGGTGATTTTCTTTCTTTCTTGTTTTTTCTTTTTTTTTTGGGATGGATTCTCACTCTGTTGCCTAGGCTGGAGTACAGTGGCGGATCTCGGCTCACTGCAACCTCTGCCTCCCACGTTCAAGAGATTCTCCTGCCTCCGCCTCCCGAGTAGCTGGGATTACAGGCATGCTCCACCACACCCGGC
>NW_012119821.1:3837914-3844558 GCF_000951035.1 Colobus angolensis palliatus | reverse complement strand
GGAGCCTCACTCTGTCACCAAGGCTGGAGTGCAGTGGCATGATCTTGGCTCGCAGCAACCTCCGTCTCCCGGGTTCAAGCAATTCTCCTGCCTCAGCCTCCCAAGTAGCTGGGATTACAGGTGCCTGCCACCATGTCCAGGTAATTTTTGTATTCTTTTAGTAGAGACGGGGTTTCATCATGTTGGCCAGGTTGGTCTCAACCTCCTGACCTCAAGTGATCCGTCTACCTCAGCCAAAGTGCTGGGATTACAGGCATGAGCCACTGCACCCAGCTAAGGGGTGGTTTCTTATGCATGGTTTAGCACCATCCTCTTGGTGCTGTTCTCATGATAGTGAATGAGTTCTCATGAGATCTGGCTACTTAGTGTTTAGCAGTTTCCTCCTTGCTCTCTTGCCCCTACTCTGGCCACGTGATGTGCACGCTCCCCCTTCGTTTTCCTCATGATTGCCAGTTTCCTGAGGCCTCCCCAGAAGCTGAGCAAATGCCTGCATCATGCTTCCTGTACAGCCTGTAGAACCATGAGGCAGTTAAACTTCCTTTCTGTATAAATTACCCAGTTTCAACTTTTTTTTGATAGTAATGCAAGAATGACTAATACACCACCATAGGGTCCACTCCCCTTCTTTGGGTAATTGTTCTGGCTTTTTTTTTTTCAGGTAGCCACACCTCCCATGAGTCCTTGCCCATTGAAGGAGGCTGAATGCCCCCTGTTCCCACTGAGGGTGAGGGATGTAGTTCAGGCATAACCTACTCAGTGTGCTCCCCTCCCCTGGCTACAGTGATTGCTTCAAGCATGAATGACACAATATGTGGGCCAATAAGACCAGAGAAGAAATGTTCTGTAACCTCTGAGAAGTATACTTTCTCTTTTCTGAAACCTTCTAGAAATGGGCATCTCTCTGGCTCTCTCCAAGCACACATGTGAAAGCAAGTATCTTGAGAAAATGTCAGCAGTCAAATGACCACCGTGAGGTAAGGCTAAGTCATATTACCACCTAGATAAGGCTAGCCTCAGAGGGAATCTGCCATTGTGGTAGGCAGAGGAAAAATGGAAAGAAACCTCAATGACATTGTTGAGTCACTGAATTTCACAATCCAGAGTTTTTTCTTACTGGTAGACTTCCAGATATATACAGACCACTATATATATATATGCTTTTATTGTCTATTGAAGCTACTTTTTGTTGGGCTTCTGATTCCTTATATCTAACATGATTAAACTAACATAATTAAAGACTGACTGGAAATACAGTTGCGTAAAGACCTGGAAGGAATGCAAAAATCGGAATGCAGTTGCCCATTTCAAAGCGATGACTTTAAGCAGGACATGATTCCAAGTGTCCTAAAATGACAGGTTATGTGAAGTCATTTGCAGTTCCAATTATGTTGAACAGAATGGTAAATGGTAAAATTTTAGATGTGTCTTTTTCAGAGGTTTTGTTGGGTAAAGAGGTATAATCAGGAAGGGAATAGCAGACAAAAAGGAGAGAACAAAGATCTGATGATTATAATAGCTAATGCTACATTACATTTGCCATGTGCCCAGCAGTATTCAAGGCAGAGGACATATTTTCTCATTTGCTCTTCCTAATAGTCTTGCAATATGAGTATATTTATCCCCACTTGTTTCCGAAAAAGAAATAGGGGGACCCGAGGTGCCCATGCCGTAGGACCCACAGCTAATAAGATCTGCAGTTGAAGCCACAAGGCCTGGCTACAGTGCTGGCACCACTGCCCTCTGCTGCTTTTGCCATTTGGTCCTTTATGGTTGATGTAGAAGGATCCAGCTATTGCTACTGAATGTTCCCTGAGTATGCTTTGTTGGTAGCATCCTTTGAAATCCAGCAGAAATACCTAAGATTCATCTGGATGAAACAAGGTGTTCAGACAGGGATGTACCTGGCAGAACCCACATAGGCATTGTTTGTGAATGAATTAATTATGCCAAGGAATTAGGTAAGCAGAGGGGGTTCTCCTGCCAGTTGCTTGCTCAGACTTCACCTCTACCTACTTACCTGGTGATTTCACTGAGAGTCAAAGTTCCTTTTAGTAAACAGATTCTACATTTCTTCCTCATGCCTTTCTACAGAAAAGGATGTTACATTAGGATGAAAAAAGCATCTATTTAAAAAAAGGATGCCTTTTTACTAAAATTGTAACAACGTTGGTTAAACCTAATGCAGCTGTAAAACAAAAACATAAAAGAATGCCTTAAAAATTCTGGTGGTAGAAATGGAAGTTCTCATCATTTTCATTGAAAATGCAAAGACTGAACTCTACGAGTTAATTGAGAAAGTCTTTATTAAGCTCCTTCTGCATTGCTATCAACATTGTGTATAAGATAAAGTAAGAAATAACAAGAAGTGCATATAGATGGTTACTATTTTTAAATATTCATTTATTTTACTTCTCTGCATTTCTCATTTTTTCCTCCCTTTCCAGTAAATCTCTCCTACCTCACCCCCATTCTAGCACAAGATCAGATCTCTGCTCAATTGGAAGAGACACAGAAAAGAGTGGGAAACAGGGCAAACCACAAGCTTTTGTGTCTTTGTTTTATAAAAGCCTAAATCCTTGGGGAAAGAGATTCTCTATTCACATTCTAAAGAAACAGGGATGGAGAAGTTCCTCCAAACTCCAGTTCCCTGGGCTTGGGGAAGGGTGGAAGAGGAGGAGGTCTGGGACCAGTTTCAACAGCAGAGAGGAATTGTGTCCCGCATTAAGCAGCCCACTAGGAAGGCTGCCAGCCTGGAGAGGGATGGCTGCATTGTGCACATTGACAGAAATATAAGCAGCCTTCACAAAGATTCCTGGGCTCACAGCATGACATGGGAACAGCAGAAGATCATTAAAACTGAGGACAGAGATGACAAGCTCTCAGGCCTACCCTGTGTGCAATAACAGAGGACCCAGTGTCTCTAACCTCCGCACCACTTGGCTCTGTGGAAGATGCCAGAACTGTGGCACAGCCCCAGGGGAGAAGTTAGATTATCCCAAGAAAAGCTAAAATTTAGTTGTGTTTGCTTGTTGGCTTGTTTTTTCACAGGTCCAACAGAATGGGAAAATCATAATCAGATCTTAGGTTGAGATATAAAAAGCAAAAGAGGAAGCACTGTTTGCAGATCAGAGTTTGGCATGTGGAGCTCATGGCTGCTGCAGGAGAATGCGGCAATCCTGCCACGAGAGTTTAGACTCTTCTGGCCTACAGAATACAGAGGCAAAGCAAATCTGAGAACATCCCAAACAGAAAATAGCTGAAAGATAGAACCCGTGGTAGAAAGAGATAAAATCCTGAGCTGGGAACCCAGTGAAATTCTCTGGAGAAGGAAGAATGTGGCATGGCACCTCGGCAGAGCGTGTGAAAGTACAGATGCACAGGGGAAGGAAAAGGGCTCTCCAAACAAGGACAGCACGAGCAAGGACTCAGAGACGGGCGTGTGCATATGTATTCAAGAGTGAGGATAAGAAGGAAATGCATTTGATGGACTGAACTGAGGGAACAGTGAACAACTAGATAAGTAAAAGTGGACCAGCCTTACAATGTCTTGAGTGCCTGGCTCAGACATTTGTATGGACACCATAGACAGGACCCCAGCGGAGAGCCTCAAACTGGACTGTGAAATGATTTTTAAAACTAGCATTCTAAGCTATTGATAGCTTGTGAAATTAGAACTAAGCTGAGTATAGGGGAGGCCATTTTAGTATCTAGGAAAAAAGGGCACCTGCATTAAGGATAGATGGAAAAGGAAATGTGTACAAGAAATAGTGAAAGAAAATGTTTTGAAGAATGGAATTCACTTTGGCAAGTTGGAATTATGACTTCAGCATGCTATTTAGCTGAGCTCACAATCAACTGATTACACCGGGGATGACAGCTTATTTAAGTAATGTCACAGGCAAAAATGGTACAATGTATTTCAGTTTGCTATTGTAAGCTGCTGCTCACCTTGGCCCCTTTGAAAATATGCTGTCTTGACTAGGGTGAGAAAGAATTACAGAAGTAAAGAGTAAACAAGTGTTTGCAATCTCACAATATTTTCATTTTTATAATGTTTGGTGCTAGTGCTGTTCAACGTCTTCTGATACTTTGACACATTGTTGCATGAAGCAACTATGAGGACAAACATGTCTAATTTTAGGAACAAAGTCACCTTAGAGTAACTGAATCTATTAGTCCTAGGTAACTAAGAGAGAATTTATGAAGAAACAAACAAGATTTGTGCAAAAACTACCTTTAGAACATAAAATATATTCAAAAGGTATGCAGGAAATTGCCTCAGCAGCTTAGCAGAGTCTTTGGATTGAAAGCCCTCACTTCAAGTCCCAACCCTGAAACTTAATAAACGTGGCCTTGGAGAAGTTACTTAAAAGACGAGCCCTAGGACCTTGGTGTGAATTAGAGACAGGTACTCCGTTGGGTAGATGAAGTCCAAGGAGACTGTAGGGCTCATTTTTGACTCACTCCCTTGAATGGGCACCCATGCACAGTATGCAATCCACATAACTGTATACAGTGGCTCTGTTACTTGAAATCTGCATTTTCATTTTTTCTTTGTACATTGAAGAAAATAATAGTATCTGTCTGATGGGGCTATTTTGAGGACATAATTGCTGTAGAACATGTAGAGTGTTTAGGATAGTGCTTGGCACATTTTAAACATGCTACAAATGCTTACTATTATTATTGCATTATTATTATTAATCTAAATCTCTCATGTTTTAAGGTAGAGGTTGGCAAACTGTGGCTCACAGGCCAAATGCTGCCTACTGCCTGGTTTTGCATAGTGCAAGAGCTAAGAGTCATTTTTATATTTTCAATGATTGGACAAAAATCTAAAGAAGACTATCTTGTGATGCATGAAAGTTCTATGAAATGCAAATTTTATTGTCCATAAGTAAAGTTTTATTGGCACAGAGCTATGCTCATTCATGTATGTATTGTCTGTGACTGCTTTCATGGGATAGTGGCAGAGTTGAGAGGCAGTGTCAGAGATGAGATGGCCCATAAAGCCCAAAACATTTTCTATCTGGCCTTTTACGGAAAGTATTTGAAGACCCCTGTTTTAGTGTGTTGTTGTTGTTTTCTTTTTTTTCTTCACTAGTTTCAGAATATATTCTTCAATCTTTTCCAAATTAAAATGATTTTTAAAATACTTGAGCACCAGTGAGCATCAAGCTGTTGAAAGATTCTAAGGATAAGGCATTCTTATCCTCTCCAAGTATTTTACAATATCTTTCAAAACACTGTCACCGCTTTTCAGGGTGATGACAATGTGCCTAACATTAAGTCTCTTTCTAATATACAGAGATAGTGGTGGCATAGCACTGCACCAGAGCCTAAAGCAAACACGTGCTTGAAGAGGCTGCCCTAAAGTGTAACTATATGTTAAACAGGTTCAGAGTTGGACACATATTTTGTATGGACAGGCACCAGACAATGTTTGGCTTTCTAATGTCAACATGTATAAACACAAAACAACAAATTCAGTTGATCATTGAGATGTTTTAACTATTTGATGACCAAAACCCAGATATTTGGAAACATCTGGATAATGGATTACATTTTTCACTTTCCATCTAGATTTGGCATTCAGCTTATTTCAGCTAATAAGAACAGCCAAATATTAGCCATGTTCTAAATATTAACATGTGGAAAAAACACTCTCCCTTTCTGCCTTTCCAAGACAAGCTTGCTGCTTCTGTTTCTTCCTATTCAGTACATTGATGGTTTTCTTCTATTTTATCCTCTATTTCTCATCTCTTTTCTTTCCTATTTTTTTCTTCTTAACTTTCTCTAGTTCCCCTAACACAATCTTTACTGTCAAAACTTTTAAAGAGTGTCTTCTTTTCAATTCCTTTTATCCAAGGAAGAAAAATTATTTGCTTTACGATAGTTGAAATTCTTAATTAAAACCCAATGCTCAAGCCTTTATAAGGCATAAATGGCTTCTTAATTGCCGGGAGCCTGCTTTGTGTACAATTTACCACACCATGTCCATGGCAGAATTCAAGGGAAAGGTCACAGAGAGACAGCTTTATTTATCTAGTCATTTTTTAAAATTAATTTCAATTGATTTTTAACAATCTGTTTGATGTTATAATTGTATGTAAAACCCCTATGATATAATGCAGACTTCTCTGGGCCACTTATTTACAATTATGGCAGTTATGCTTTTCCTTGACTTGGGCTATTTCAGAGGGCATGGTTATGGTCCACATTGGGCTATAGTCTTGTGCTGTAATAACATGGACCTTGCCAAGATAAATGCAATCATCTCTCCTTGCTCCCCTAAATTCTTGATTGATGCTCTGTCTTTATGAAGTCTTGCTGTGAACACAGAATTTAATCTGTGACGCCCTTGTCAGGATGTCTTTTGCACATTCCCAGGGAGGGCTCTTCCTTCTCCAAACAAAACTGTAGGTTTAGCTATAGCCCCAGATCCTATAAACAAGAATAGCAGCTGCAAAACTGTGAATTTTATTGTCTTTGGTCCTAAGCTGCTGACTTCATACTTAAAAAAAAGAGCTTCAAAAAGAAAATAGAGGCCTGGCGCGGTGGCTCACGCCTGTAATCCCAGCACTTTGGGAGGCCGAGACGGGCGGATCACGAGGTCAGGAGATTGAGACCATCCTGGCTAACAT
>NW_012119821.1:3826098-3837559 GCF_000951035.1 Colobus angolensis palliatus | reverse complement strand
CTAGTTTTTTGTATTTTTTAGTAGAGACGGGGTTTCACTGTGTTAGCCAGGATGGTCTCGATTTCCTGACCTCGTGATCCACCGTCTCGGCCTCCCAAAGTGCTGGGATTACAGGCTTGAGTCACCGCGCCCGGCCTAGTATCTTGATTTTTAAAATAATTATTGTATGATCTCCAGAGGTAGGGAGCTATGTTATGTTCATACAAACATATAGTTTCCCATTTAGTTAAAGATCACTACAAACATACCGTTTTCCTAACATCCTTTATAATTAAAGAGAAAAAAATTATGCTTATAACGTTAAATTCATCAGTCTAATTTTAATGCCAGCCAAGATCATGAAAATACGTAATACAAAAATCCTTGCAGAATATAAGTAGTGATGATAAAATAACAACCAATATGGTTGTATGACAGGAAAATCATGCCAGACCAATTTAGCTTGCAGGTAACATTACATTACCAAGTACGCCAGTACAAAAATATTATAAAGATATTTCTGGATAGTTAACTTATCTTAATATCTTGGGGAGTAGAATGGGATGACAGTGATTTTTAATTAGGTTAATTCTATATAACAAGCTATTTTATGGACTACATGCTTTCTCAGGTATCTGCCAGAGAGCTTATATTCCCAACACTTAGATATCTTTTTGTTCTTTGCTCATGTTGGAAAAAATAAAAATAAAGAAAAAGAGCCAAGATCATCTCAGCTCCTCTACTAAAGTATCTATTAAGAAGCTACCACTTTCCACTCTACTTCCCACCTGACATTCTTAACACCCAGCCAGACCCGTCAACACAGGATTTCAGCCCCTCAGCGGAGGGAGAGGAGGAAGGGCCGAGGACTCTCATGACATCTCACTCTTCCTTTCTGGTTTAGGACACATCGCCTTCTTCACTGAGTGACTCACCAAAGACCCCGGGAAGCAGTTCAATATGCTCCTAAAACCTTTGCTAGGAAAGGAATTTCTACAAGTTCACTGAGTTCTATAAATACATGAGATCATGCCTGTCCGCTCTAAGAATCTGCCAGTAAGCTTTCTATCCCGCTCAGAATGAAATCCCCAATTGCGTTTTAGGAAGACCTGCAAAGCCCACATCTGCAGCACCAGCTTTCCTCTAGGATCTCAGACCCTCCCCTTTCCCATCCCCTTTCCCCACTCTGTACCAGCTGCATGGGCCTTTTCTCTGCTTGGCATTCACATGTGCCAAAGGGCTTCTACACGTGCTCTTTTCTGGAAAAGCCTCCTACCAGGTCCTCCAGTGGCTCACTCAGGTCATGTAGGTCTCTGCTGTAAGGTGAAACCCTCAGAGAGAGCTTCCCTTATCACCCCGCAGGAAGGAGAATAACAGCCCTGATAGATGTCCACATCCTAATCCCTGAAACTTGTGAATATGTTACCTTACATGGCAAAAGAGGCCTTGCAGGTATGATTAAGAATATTGAGATGGGAAGATTATCCTGCATAATTGGGATAGGCCTAACATAATCATAAGGGTCCTCATGAGAGGGTGAGAGTAAGTGAGAGATTTGAAGATGCTAGGCTGCTGATTCTGAAGATAGAGAAAGGGCACTGAGCCAAAGAATGCAGGTGACTTCTAGAAGCTGAAAAAAGCAGGGAAACAGTTTTTCCCCTAGAGCCTCCAGAAAGAATGTAGTCTTGCTGACATTTTTATTTTAGCCCAGGGAGACCCATTTCGAACTTTTGACCTCCAGAACAGTAGGATAATAAATTTGCATTATTTTAAGCCATCAAATATATGGTAATTTCTTATGGCAGCAATAGGAAACTTAAAAATAACCTGCCTTCCCCAGTCTCCACCAGGTTACTTCTGACTCCAGCACTCTGCTTTATTTTTCTTCATAGCATTTCCCACTACTGGAAATTGCATTGCTTTCTCATCTGCTTGTTTGCTTGTCTATTGTTGCAACAGGATGTACACTTCAAGAGGATAGAGTCTTTGCTTTGTTCATCTCTCATAGGTAAAAGTTATCTGGAGAGAGTAGACATTCAGTGGATCTTTGTGGAATGAATGACTGAAAACATACATAAATTAATACTTATTAAAACCAGCCCCCGCTGCAACATAATTTGGGTGCTTGTGGAATTGAGTGTGTGCATGTATGTGTGAGTGTGTGTATAGGTATAGTAGTCACAGTGGAGTAAGAGACGTAGTGCCTAGTCGCAGTGGTGGTAGTAATAGTAGTAGTAGCAGTAGCAGCAGTGGTGGGATTGTGGAATTTGACCTATTTCTGTGATGGAGCAATGATCTAGATTGATAATAACGAGAATAGAAGGCTTTTTATTAGATCCATATGAAAATGTCCTCTGCATGTAAGTTCAGAATTGTTCTGAGCAATGTTACTGTTCCGACAACATCCTCAAGTGAAAGATCCTACCCACAGGATAATTACCAGTAAGTTCAGTGTCCGTACATGGATTGCATACCTCGACAAGTTTCCCCAAATTATGTGACTGAAGAAGTCAATCTAGTTGTGATCAAAGCTGTAAAAAAAAAAAATATCAACTCCCAGAAAAATTAAGGTCAATATTTAAACTCTTGATATGTAAACCAAAAGGTGGATCCCACATGAAAAAGGAAGGGAGAAAAGGAAATTTAAAAGCTGAATGTAATTGGCACCAGAAATCGACCTTAAACGAATTATAGGCCCAATTAGTAAAGCAGATCTGAGTTGACATTTCTGTTTCCAGTGTAATGGTGTATTTATTTAACTACATTCAGAGGTTCTCTGCACTTGGAAAATAATCATTTTCTTTAAACTATTAATGACCTTCAAAGAAATAAAAAAGATAAACTGTCTATAACTTTCTTCAGCTGTGAACCATGTGACTGTCTGGCCACCTCAAATGAATCCTAGTGAATCCAATTAAACAATCTGCTTCATTCATTCATTATTCCATGCTGTAGGCAATGTGCTCAGAAATAAGGATTCCAGAGTAAAAGGCACAGGCGTTGCTTTTAAGAATCTCACAAATGAAACAGCCACTATAGTAATATGATGTGATACACATCAACTGGACAGTGTGTCTGGCCCAGGAGTGGTGGGAAGCACAGTGAATGGTCAAATTTTTTTGGAGGAAGCAGGAAGTAGGAGCTGTCCAAGCAAGATGGGTAGGGGTGAGGGGATGTGGGGTGCAGCGGGGTGGGTAGGGGTGAGGGGATGTGGGGTGCAGCGGGGTGGGTAGGGGTGAGGGGATGCGGGGTGCAGCGGGGATATATTCGTGAAGGGCTGGGAAGCATGGGAAACCCTAGCGTTGTGGGAGACACCCAACAGCACCCTCCAACTTACTTTTTTGATTTTTTTTTCTCAGCACTATGTCAACATTGTGTTCAAACTCTTCCACAAATGTTATGTAGGTATCACTGTGTTCCAAGTCACTCCATTGAAATTTGTATTTAAAACTTAAAATAGATATTATTTGTGATGAGATCAAGCTGTAGATAGAGAAAGAGGGAAAAGAGGTGCATGGCTGGAAGGTTCTCAAAATCGCCAATTAGACTAAGAGCTGGGCAGTCTCAGCTTGTCCTCAATGTTTCCAAATAAGAATTCCATCTATCATGACTTGTGATGATCTTTCTTCTGCCATCATCTAGTGTTTTATTCTCTAAATATCTTTTTTATCTCCCTTCAGGATTTCTTTCCTCAAAATATCTAGCCATCACATGAGTATAAGACACTATGAAAATACACAGATTATTTCATTCTACTTTGAAAGACTCTCAGGTTGCAGACTCTATATAGAAAGAAAAGCCAGGAGCGGCGTTTCACCTGTAATCCCAGCACTTTGGGAGGCCCAGGTGGGCGGATCACCTGAGGTCAGGAGTTCAAGACCAGCCTGGTCAACATGGTGAAACGCCGTATCTATTAAAAACACAAAAATATTAGCCAGGCATGTTGACGCGTGTCTGTAATCCCAGCTACTTAGGATGCTGAGACAGTAGAATCATTTGAACCCAGGAAGCAGAGGCTGCAGTGAACCGAGGTTGAGCCACCCTAGCCTGGCAGCCTGGGTGACAGAGAGAGACTCTGTCTTGGAGGGAAAAAAAAAAAAAAGAAAGTTGAGGCAGGAGCCTGCTACAAGCCCTCAACTGCAGATCTTTTTTTTTTTTTTTTTTTTTGAGACGGAGTCTCGCTCTGTTGCCCAGGCTGGAGTGCAGTGGCCAGATCTCGGCTCACTGCAAGCTCTGCCTCCCGGGTTTATGCTATTCTCCTGCCTCAGCCTCCCGAGTAGCTGTGACTACAGGCGCCCGCCACCTCGCCTGGCTAGTGTTTTGTATTTTTTAGTAGAGACGGGGTTTCACCATGTTAGCCAGGATAGTCTCGATCTCCTGACCTCGTGATCCGCCCATCTCGGCCTCCCAAAGTGCTGGGATTACGGGCTTGAGCCACTGCGCCCGGCCTTACTGCAGATCTTTTCTATTGATGCCAGATGGGTTTCCTAGGCAGTGTACTCCATGCCAACCTGGAGTGGAATTAGCCACTTCAGCACGTTTGGAGTAGTGGTCTGAAGAGGACATCACACCATCTCTGTGGTTAGACAGCCATGGATTTAAATCCCGGTTCCACCACCCCTTACCTGGTAGCTGTGTAATCTATGAAGGTAGTTAATTATCCTGAGGCTCAAATTTTCTATCTCTGAATCCGGTGTACGCACACCTGCCTTTCAGCTTTGTGGTGAAAAGAAAGGACTGTAAATGTAAAGCACCCAAGTAGCAGAAAGAATATCCCTGGGATCTCCAGAGGCTCCTGGGATGAGTTTTAGTTAATGGATGGGGAGCCAAGGGATCCACGTCCCAGGTGGGTCAAGGAGATTCTGTGCTTCTTCCATCCCTCTCTTCCTGGGTTGTAGCTACCAAGGAAGCTGTGTGTGCACATGGCATGGCCAGAGGGCTGCCACCCACACAGGACTTAGCAAAAGCAAGAGACTTTGGAGTTTAGTTCTTACTGCAGCACAGCAGAAACCAGTGGTTCTCAATGTGTGGTCCCTGGGTCAGCAACATCATCGTGACCTGAGAGCTGGTTAGAAATGTGAATTCTCAAGCTCCAACCCTGACCTGTTGTCTTAGTCCATTTGTGTTGCTATAAAGGAGTACCTGAGGCTGGGTCATTTATAAAGAAAACAGGTTTATTTGGCTCGTGGTTCTTCAGACTGTACAGAAAGCATAGTACCAGCATCTGCTTCTGGTGAGGGCCTCAGGCTGCTTCCACTTAGGGTGAAAGGCAGGAGGAGCTGACCATACAGCAAGGGCAGGAATCAAGAGAGAAAGGAGGAGGTGACAGGCTCTTTACAAGAATGGGTTCTTATGGGAACATAGTGAGAACTCACTCGCTCAAGAATGACACCAAGCTATTCATAAAGGATTCACACCTATGACCCATAAACCTCCCTCCCAGCCTCCACCTCCAGCAGTGGGGACCAAATTTCAACGCGAGACTTCATGGAGCCAACAAATCATGTCCAAACCGTAGCACCTGCTAACTCAGAAGATGGGACCTGCAGTCTGTCTTTTAACAAAGCCCTCCTGAGAATTCTGGGGTACACTCAAATTTGAGAACCACTTGTATCAACCATTCTGATTAACCAAATCCAGCACATAACAGTGTTCAAGAAATGCTAGTTATTATTATTTTTTTTTTTTTTTGAGGCGGAGTTTCGCTCTGTCGCCCGGACTGGAGTGCAGTGGCCGGATCTCAGCTCACTGCAAGCTCCGCCTCCTGGGTTTTACGCCATTCTCCTGCCTCAGCCTCCTGAGTAGCTGGGACTACAGGCGCCCGCCACCTCGCCCGGTTAGTTTTTTTGTATTTTTAGTAGAGACGGGGTTTCACCGTGATAGCCAGGATGGTCTCGATCTCCTGACCTCGTGATCCGCCCGTCTCGGCCTCCCAAAGTGCTGGGATTACAGGCTTGAGCCACCGCGCCCGGCCAGTGCTAGTTATTATTATTTAGATAAACCACCTGTGACAAATTTGATACCGCAACTAAGTAAAAACACTCCAGGTTATATTCCTCACTATAGAACATATTGGTTATATTTTATAAATGGAGTCTGATCCCCAGTTCATACCTTCTCTGTTTGGAAATGAAGATAGTTAAGATGATCAAGAAACTGAGGATGTGGTAATCCAGATGCTGAAGCCAAGTTTATGATTGCAATTAAATTGATATGTGAGACTCATTGATGAGGTTTGGAAATCAAATTCCCTAAATTTATAAATATTTCATGATCAATTATGCAACACAGCTGCAGTTACCAAGTAGTAAACCTCATAAGAAAAGTTGCAGTTGCACGATATTTTGAGAATTACATTTGTCTAATTTAAGCTATACAACAAAGAGTGTGTGTGTGTGTTTGTGTGTGTCACGTATGTGCCCGTGATAGTGTGATAGTGAGGTTGGCCTTCCTTGATAAAATACTAGTATTTATTTATAATGAGATTTATTGCAATTTTGCCTTCTTACTTTTTCTTTGTTCATTAACATCTATTTATATTTTTAAATTTTGCTTTGGCTCCTCTGGTGCTTTAAGTGCTGGAGCCTGTGGTTCTCAAACAGAACAGTGCAGACTGTATACTCAGGCTGAGCCACAAATATATCATATGATGACCTCGGAAAAAACTTAAATTATGTTGTACAGAGCCTGAGGTTTTGATTATAAGACAATGGTCCCACACTTTGAATGCCTACCCTCATTAATATAATGTGATAATCCATTTTTCTCTTATGAGTGCTACATGACATATATTTACTTGTCCTAATTAAATTGAGTTAAAAATAAATTCTAAGAATGTGGTGGCATGCCTGCAGCTTTCCTAGAGACCAGCAAAGTCAGATCTGGAAGTCACTTTTCTGAGAATATTACAACTTGACCAGGCCATTGCAACCTCGTTTCTATCTTTATTCTCAAAACCTTGGAGGAAATTCCCAACTAACAAAAGGATTTTTATAAATGAAGTCAGTTCTCTGTTTTGCTGTCCCTTAAAGATTCATGCTTACTCACCTTGGAGTTTCATTCCAGCTGCAGAATCCATTCATTATTCATTTAACAAATATTTTCCCTCACTTACTTCAGTTATTTTTCTATTTTATCTTATTTCCCAAGCCCATCCACTCCCTTTTATAAGCAGTCAGTCTGATGTGTGTAATGTGTATCTTTGTGTTTGTGCTTTTGCAAAATGTATACTGCTGTCTGCATGCGTGTATTTTTTATTTTTTTGTGTTAGATATTATATTTTGTGTGTTAGCTATTTTTGTGTTCAGTATCTAATTTCTTTCACACCTCTTACACTCTGCACTACATTTTTGGATACAACTATATTGCCACGTACAGCCTGTCCATCATTTCTAATTATTTTATAATTATTACAAATCCTTTTGCTAACTATTAGGTATAAAGGGTTAAAGAAGAAAACTCATGGTTTCCCTTTCCACAGCGCTCACATACTAGTTTAGAAAAACATTTTTAAAAACCCCACATACAGTATGGTGAGTGCTTATTATTCTTTTTTTTTTCAAAAATATCTATCAAATGCTTTTCATGTGTTAAATATGATGTTAAGCACTATGGATAAAATAGAGAACAAGGCAGTAGTGGTAACTGTCCTCAGGAAGCTTACATTCTAGAGGATTATCCAAGCCTTGTAGATCATGGAAAGTATTTAAGTTCAGTGGCAAATAACTAAATGGTTTTATGCAACAGAGCACGATAAAGAAATTTGTATCTTTATTCTGGACGAAGTATGAATAATGGGTTAGACAGAAGCAAGACTAGACTCAAGAAACAAGTTAGTTGCAGCAAAGCAATTGAGAAACTCTAGTGACTTCAACAGGGCTGCTAGCACTGGAACAGAAAAGAAGAGAGTGACGTGACATATTTTGGAAATGGTACAGACAGGATTTGATGATAGATTAATTATGAGGGGTAAAGAGGAATCAAGTCATGTCCCTGAGCTTCTAGTCTAGAAACAGAGATAGAGAAGTCTAAGCAGGGATCGGGTTTTTGGGAAGAAAAGCAAAGTCCTGTTTGGGTGATGATGTCCATGTGGCATCTAAATGGAGGTGTCAAACAGGCAATTGAGCATATAGAGCTGATTCTCAGAGGAGAGTTACGGACTGAGGATGCATATTCAGGAGTCATCGCATATGGATAGTCTTTAAAATCATGGAAATGAATAAGAAAGTAAAGAAAGGTGGGCCGGGCGCGGTGGCTCAAGCCTGTAATCCCAGCACTTTGGGAGGCCGAGACGGGCGGATCATGAGGTCAGGAGATCGAGACCATCCTGGCTAACACGGTGAAACCCCGTCTCTACTAAAAAATACAAAAAAACTAGCCGGGCGAGGTGGGAGGCTGAGGCAGGAGAATAGCGTGAACCTGGGAGGCGGAGCTTGCAGTGAGCTGAGATCCGGCCACTGCACGCACTCCAGCCTGGGTGAAAGAGCGAGAGACTCCGTCTCAAAAAAAAAAAAAAAAGAAAGGCAAAGGGGGCCCAGTACAGATCCCAAATGTTTGGAGACCAGATGGAAGAGAAGGAGTCAGCAGGGAAATTATTAACAAGTGCTCAGGGAGGATCCACTGTGTTGGGTCATTTAGGTATCTTTGGCTAATGCCCTTAGCTAAAGCTGTTTTTATGGAAAGATATTTAAAAGGGGGGCCTATATGGAATGGTGTAAATCAGGAAGTAGAGATGGTGCATGCAGACAAATCTTTAGTGAATATGGGATGAAGGGGAGAAAATAAGGTAGGGCCATATCTGAAGGGAAATCTCAGATTAAGAATTTTTTTTTTAGGTAGGTGAGACTTGAGCATGATTAAAACATGATACAAAGGTGCATAGATAGTGGAAGTTTCCTGAGACACAGAAGGAGATAAAATCCAAGCTCAGAGGCAGGGTCTAGCTCCTAGTGAGAGGAGGGGCAACTCCGGGTTGATAATACCCACTCCGTGCCTTTCTCTGAACACCATTTCACTGGCAAAATGAGATAAGAGGAGGAGCTAGTTTGAGAGCTCTGTTGAGATGGGTTTCACAATGAGCAGAAGGCAAAGGACCTACTCCTTGAAAAGTAATTTGTTCAAAGTTCACTGTCAAAAACTCTAGGCCTCAAAACAAGAAGACATCTATAGAATTTAGCAGATAATCAGATTCGATATTGTCACAGGGCAAATCTGGGTTGAGAGAAGGCTGTCTGGTGGAAGAAAATTACTCTCTTCTGTCTGGGAAGAGACTACAACAGGCTTTGACAGAATCCCAGATAAATTGGGCAGCCTTTCATTATCTTTATCAAAAAGCCGAAAGCTCCCTGCTTTTTCAGCTTAAGCGGGCATATGGAGCAGAAGACATTCTCCAGGATAAATACAATTCAGGAACATCAGAAACAAGTGGGAGTGATGAACCAAATGCGGCATGGTCAGAAGACACACTAAGGCCTTTTAGCATTTCATTGGTCCTTGGCCCGGGCCTACCTCTCTGGAGAACTTAGCTGTGAGTCTGCTAAGTCCTGTGATGAATTTTCTGCTTAGGCCTGGGAAACAACCACACACAAATTAAACAGTATTTAATAACAGCTAAAGGATAGGTGTAAATATATCTAAAAATTATTTCTTTAAATGTTAGGCCAAAGGGTACAAGTGTTTAATTTCTTTAATCATAATATTCTCACAAATTAATACTAGTGTTTTGGCAATTTCTGAGTTGACTTCTTATACACAGCAATAATTTTACCAAATCACATCTTATGTTTTGTTTTTCAAATCTTTCAAATCTTTATGTCATTAAGAAACACTGGTAGTTGAGTCACAAAGTTATACCCAAGAGGCCAATACAGCAGCATTGTAGCCAGAGTAGCTAAGAGGAGATAAACCATCTTTGCAGTGTTCGATTCTCAAACCCAAACTTATAAAATGATATTAGAGGTAGTAAATAGAAGGGCAGTATATTCTGTTATAAAGAAAGCTAACTTGGGAACCAGTCTCTTAGTGCTATCCTGCTGCTCACATAGAGGTATGGTAATTTTGGGCACGTTGCTAAACTCCTCAGTCTCTTCATCTGTAGAGTATCCACTAGGTACTCAGGAATTTTTAAGATCTCTCCCAGTTTTAAAATCCCTTACTTTGATGTATTAATCAGGATTCATTCAGTTCTAAGTGACAGAAAGAGACTGCAAACTGACTTCAGCTAAGAGGGGGGATTTATTGGTTCACATAACTGCAAAGCTATTGGCACCCTGCATAGCACCTTCTGAGAATGGAAAAAAGGGAATCCTGAGTGAGCATTTGGCTTGGCAAGCAGTGGGGACTTTTAGTAAAAAACAAAACAAAGCAAAATGAAACAAAAAAAATAAACAAGTATCTTTCTCTGAATAGACACACCCTTATTCCCAGATGCACACAACAGATTTCAGCACCCGTTTATCCCTTTGGCTGGGAATGCTTTGCAGTTCACAGTTGGCTCAACTCTGTATAGTGGCCCTGAATCCCGGGGTAGACTGGCATCATTGCCAGCTGGATCGAGGGACTCGAACACTGTCACCAGGACTTACTCCTTCCTCTTGGCTCTGCTTTGGTTGTTGTTGGATCCACCCCTCACCCCGTGTGTGTGTGTGTGTGTGTGTGTGTGTATGTGAGATAGAGAGAAATTAAGGAAGAGAGAAGGAGAAAGAGAGATCCGTGACCAAGCTGGGTCATATGCTGAATTCTTAAATCTGAGGGTGGGGCTGGGGTCCTGTCAAACCATATGGATTGAGAGAGCAGAAGCCTCAAGGTGCTGTTCCTAGAGAAAGGAGATGGATCCTCAGCTGGAAAAGATAATCCATGTCCTTTTACGTATCTCTGTGGTTTTCAATCAGCTTACCAAGTAGTCTTAGATGATCTGAGGAGTCCCCTTCTGAAGTTTTTACATCGGCAAAAACTTTGACATTGTATTACCAATGCTGAAAATGGAGTATATTTGCACATTGCTGGTGGCATCATCAATTGGCACGAGGCTTTGGAACTCTATTGAGTAATTTTGATCAATAGTCATAAAATCTGCTTGTATCATGCGGTTTAGTAATACCCCTGAGAACTTATTTTAGGGAAATAACTCAAATTTTAAAATTCATGTATGTGAAAATGTTTATTCAACATTATCTATAATAACAAGTTGGAAATGGCCTAGATGTTGACCACCGGGGAATAGATAAGTCAATTAAAACTGAATAAAATGTTGAGTAGCCATTAAAATGGCAATTATAAAGGTTTCATGGTAAGTGAAAAAAAGTTATGTACAAAATTATATAAACTATTTGATGACTACCAAAAGAAAGGTAAGCATATAGATAGCCTAGAAAGTAATGCCTAAATCAAGCCTGTAATCCCAGCACTTTGGGAGGCCGAGACGGGCGGATCACGAGGTCAGGAGATCAAGACCATCCTGGCTAACACGGTGAAACCCTGTCTC
>NW_012119821.1:3824106-3825145 GCF_000951035.1 Colobus angolensis palliatus | reverse complement strand
AAAAAAAAAAAAAAAAAAAAGTTAATGTTTTAATTGCATGAGTAATACATAAATACGTTCTCATTCTAAAACATAAAAAGATTACAGCTAACGTATCAGCTAAGGTTGAAGTCCTCTTTGACATCTGTCATAATCTGCTCGGGCTCCCATAACAGTATACTACAGATTGTGTGGCTTAGACAACAGAAATTAATTTTCTCACAGTTCTGGAGGCTGGAAAGTCCAAGATCAAGTTCTCACAGCATTTGGTTTCTGGTGAAGGCTCTTTTCCTGGCTTGCAGATGGATGCCTTCTTGCCTTCTCACTGTATCTTCACATAGACTTTCCTCTGTGCAGTGCAAGAAGAGAAAGAGAAAAAGAAAGGGATTGAGGAAGAGGAGAGAAAGTTCTCTGGTGTCTCTTCTTTTGTTTTTTTTTTTGAGATGGAGTCTCGTTTTGTTGCCTAGGCTAGAGTGCAATGGTGCGAGCTCAGTTTGCTGCAACCTCCATCTCCTGGGTTCAAGTGATTCTCCTGCCTCAGCTTCCAGAGTAACTGGGACTACAGGCGCCCACCACCACACCTGGCTAATTTTTGTATTGTTAGTAGAGACAGGGTTTTGCCATGTTGGTCAGGCGGGTTTCAAACTCCTGACCTCAGGTGATCTGCCTGCGTTGGCTTCCCAAAATGCTGGGATTACAGGCGTGAGCCACTGTGCCTAGCTGTGTCTCTTCTTTTAAGGACAATAATCCCATCAATTCAGGACCCCATCCTGCCCCTTCTGACCTCATCTAACCCTAATTACTTCCTATTCCATATGCAGCCATACTGGGGGGTTAGGAATTCAACATATGAATTTTGGGTGTACACACATGTTCAGTACATAGCAATACCCCCCTGTACCTAGATGCTTGTTCCCCATTTCTGATCTCCATAATCAATTTTTTTAATTTTTAATTTATCTTTTTATTATACTTCAAGTTCTAGGGTACATGTGCACAACATACAGATTTGTTACATATGTATACATGTGCCATGTTGGTGTGCTGCACCCGTTAACTC
>NW_012119821.1:3809879-3822976 GCF_000951035.1 Colobus angolensis palliatus | reverse complement strand
TCTTTGTAGATTCTGGATATTAGCCCTTTGTCAGATGGGTAGATTGTAAAAATTTTCTCCCATTCTGTAGGTTGCCTGTTCACTCTGATGGTGGTTTCTTTTGCTGTGCAGAAGCTCTTTAGTTTAATTAGATGCCATTTGTCAATTTTGGCTTTTGTTGCCCTTGCTTTTGGTGTTTTAGTCATGAAGTCCTTGCCCATGCCTATGTCCTGAATGGTACTGCCTAGGTTTTCTTCTAGGGTTTTTATGGTTTTGGGTCTAATATTTAAGTCTTTAATCCATCTTGAATTAATTTTTGTTTAAGGTGCAAGGAAGGGATCTAGTTTCAGGTTTCTACACATGGCTAGCCAGTATTCCCAGCACCATTTATTAAATAAGGAATCCTTTCCCTATTTCTTGTTTTTGTCTGACCTCCATAATCAATTTCTAAGTACAAGCATGTATTCAATTTTTTCTAAAACAGAAAATAAAATGTACCCATAGATTTATGAAGTTATTTTTATTCTGTGCACTTTAAAAAATCCTCCGGTACATAGGCTTCTTTAACTTGTTTTTTGTAAAATATATCTTGGTGAATTTTCATAGTAGTATATGTGTAGTTGTTATTTTTTAACTGCTACATAATAGTCTAATATATAATTACCAGATCCTATGAACCATTTTATTTTTTATGATTGACATATAATTTGTACACATTTATGGGGTAAAATGTGCTATTTTCTTACATGTATACATTGTGTAAAGATCAAATCAGTGTAATTAGCATATCTATCACCTTACACATTTATCATTTCTTTGTGATGAGAACATTCAAAAGCCTATCTTCTAGGTACTTTGAAGTATACAATCTATTATTGTTAACTCTAGTCTCTACTATACAATAGAACACAGAACTTATTCCTATCTAACAGTAACTTTGTAACCATTGACTAATCTCTGCCCAGTCTCTTAACAATTTTAAATAACTATCACCTATTGACAATTATTTATTTCTTTTTTTTTTCAATCACTGACAATTCTGCAATGAGAATCTTTATAAATGCCTTTTTGTGTACAAAGGTGAATGTTTCTCAAAGATGACTTGCTGGGTCACAGAATATGCACATTATCAATTTTAATAAGTACTATCCAATTATCCTCTAAGGTGGCTATGCCAATCTATTTTCTCACTAGTAATTTATGAGGTTGCTTGAACATTTGGTATTATCAACATATATTTTTCAACACTTGGTATTATCAAACTTTAATATCTTTGCCAATCTGATGAGTACAAGAAAATATTATGTTACTGCTTAAATGTGTATTCTCCTGATTGATGTTGAACATCTGAAATATATATTGACCAATTTCATTTCTTCCTAAGTATTGCCCCTTTATGTGTTTTTGCCAATTTTTCCTATCAAATTGTTTATCATTCTTATTAAATTTGCATAACTGCCTTATACATTCTATATGCTAATCCTTTGTCTGTAAATTAGGCTTCAAATATTTTCTCTTAATCTGCCTTCTGTCTTTTTACTTTATTTATGGCATATTTTGCCTTGGAAAGCTTTTATTTTGAAAATAGTCAGAATTTCTAATTTTTTCCTTTACAGGTTTTGCTTTTAGTGTTGTAAAAAGGCTTTTTCTCCCCCAAGATCATAATTGTGTTATCTCATATACTCATTTAACCTTCATATTTTTAACCCTGATATTTTGTTTTTGTTTTTCTTTTACTTTTAGATATTTAATCCATCTGAAATTTATTTCCGAAAGTGGTGTGAGATAGGAATTAAGTTTACTAGTTTCCAAGTGAATAGTCAGTTATCCCAGTGCAGAAAGTTGATTTTTGTTGTTGTTGTTGTTAGAAGCTCACACTCTAAGAAGAGAAAACATTTTTGTATTTCACTTTTTCTGGAACCAGCTCAAGAGGAAAATCAACTGGTGTACACAGCCATGCCCAACAACGTCCAGAAGAAATTGACCACACACTTGGAAGCACAGAACCTACGGTGCATCCATTCTTCATGCAACAGACATAGGTTGTAAGTACAATTTTAGTCAGGTTAGACATTAAGCCTGAATCAAGAGCTTTCTTCAACATTGATCCCTCTCAAAAGTAAATAACCTTTTTCATAAATCAAATTACCAACCTCTGCTTTATCTCTTTTGTAATTAAGATTTTCCTATAATTTGTTTTTTGTTTGAATGAGTACATATTTAAATGTAAAGAATTTGCTGAAATTGTGTTAGAGAAAGATTTGTTATAACATCACACACATTTTGGACCAACCTATATTTTGTTAAATTAACAGTAACCTTAAACAACGCATGCCTCAAAGACATTTTGGACTTATGTGTATTTTCCCTAAGGGCTAAAACAAGGAAACCAACTACATAGAAGATGTGTACTCTCTTTGCCTGACCATGCAGAGCAGTAGGTGCGCGGGTGCTGACTCTGTCTAGGCCACTTCAAACCTATAAAATTTTGGCCAAGTCTTCTTAATATTTGGGTGCCTCATTTGCCCTGTCTGCTGAATGAAAATCATAAAAAGACTTACATATTAGAATCATTATTATAAAGACTGAATGGGATAATACTCCAAAGCTCTTAGAATAGTATCCACATGGCCATTGTTTCAGTGTTTGGGGAAGATTTCAGCCCAGAAGGGTGCTGCTTTGATAATGTCCTACTTTTGTCTTTTTAAAAACTTTGCATGTTTTCAGTTTATCTTCTCTTTTCTATTATCACCACTTTTTTTGTGTGTATTTTTTTAAAATAGAGTCTTTGTCCCAAACTCATTATCAAAGAAAGTTGCAAGGTGTCTTTGTGGCAAGCACTTTGATCCCCACACCTCAGTTTGATTCCAAGGAAATGTAAGCCTCAATTATGGGCTCTTTCACAGTCACCCTGGAAAGTTGACCCCAGGCCTGAATTACACCAATGCAGAAGACACTGGGACAATTGATGGGGAAATCACACATTCCCCCATAAAGCTTCAAGAGCATGCTTGCCATGTTTATTCACTAGGGTCCTTTTTGTACTCCAAACACTTACTGCTTGGAGATTTCAGATACATAATCTCAAAAGAAAAAAAAAAGCTCAGGGTTGCCTGGGCTCACCTCCATTTTCTAGGTCTCAAGTCTTTGCTTTTTCACACATATGCTGCCTCCCCAAGAGCCAAACAATGTCTCAGCAGAGTCCCTCATTTTACAGAACCAGGTCTCTGTGCCCCTGTAGAGGCTTCTCTGTGAACCCCATCGTGGCGGAGCAGGTTTCATGTTTTTGCACCTACCCTGACATTAATAAAGTCCTTGTCACCCCAAAATGGCCACAAAGTGCTTGGGATCCTTTTGCTTGCCATAGTAGGGGTGAAGTAGGAGATAGAAAGATGAGTCAGTGAAGACACTGAGGATATGGGAGGCCTTTTTCATTCTGGAGAAGTCCCAGAGAAGAAAAGACTATAAAAAGGAGGGTTGGAAGGTAAGAGATGGCTGGGAGTCACAGTTAGGGGACAAGCAGCACACAGCTGTATAGACAGTAAAACATAGGAAAGAATTTCTGCCAAGAAGGGCCAATGTTGGGATGATAAGATTAATAAGGATGGTCAGCTTGGTGGACATTGTACCCAAATCTAGAAGGTAAGGACTCTCTGATATTGAGATAGGGCCAGACCTTTCATCCTTCCATTCCATGAAAAAAATAAGAAGTACTAAAACAAGCTTCACCTGTGCAAATATTAATATTTAATTTGTAAAATAAAAACTCAGTGCTTTGGGGTATATATGCTATGCATATTTTTATATATTTCATATACATAGAAATACGTTATATATAACATTTTAATGTATTTGGTATGCGTGAACATTATTTGAAGAAAAGGTCAAAATAGATCATTAGAGAACTTTTCTGAATGTGAGATTCAAGATAATAGCCCTGCTGGCCCCTCCTTTATATAAGCCAGCCCAGGCAAGAGCAGGCCTGGGATACCACGGGACTGAGCTATGCCTGAAAGGGAGGCTGTTAAGGTCTCAATGTTTGTGTTCACTCACATTTCATATGTTGACACCTTAATCTCCAGTGTGACTGTATTAGGAGTAAGGAAGCTTAAATGAGGTCATAGGGTGGGGCCTTGATTCTATGAGATTAGTACCTTTCTAAGAAGAAGCACCAGAGAACTCACTCTCTCTCTCAACATCTCTCTCTCTCTGTTCTCATGCATCAGAGAGAAGCCATGTGAGGACACGGTGAGAAGGTGTTGCAGGTGTTGCACTGTAAGTCAGTAAGAGAAAGAGAGACCTCACCAGAACACAAATTGCCCAGAACCTGGATCTTAGGCTTCCAATCTCCAGAATTTTGAGGAAATCAATTTCTGTTGTTTAAGCCATGGAACCTGTGGTATTTTGTTTTATCTGCTCCAGCTGACTAACATAGATCATAGATGTCTAGATGGAGGTGATGACAAAAAGCTAGCTCTCCTTTTCCTTGTGGTCTGTGGAAGTGATCATCTGAAGTAACCAGCAAGTAGCATCATCCAGCAAAGTGGATTAAAAAAAAAAAAAAAAGTACCACAGGTTGTCTACTGCAACATTAGACAAAGAAAGTACATTTTAAAAAACCTCTACATTTGGGAGTGTTTTTTGACAGAAAGCTGCTCATTTGCTTTAAATATTACCTAGTTTATAGTACGTGCCTCAGTGGTCCTAATGTGATTGACATTAAATGTGGTAAGATGTGGTTATTCACTCATTCACTTATCAAATATTGACTGCAGAGATAGGATGTGCCAGGTGCTATTCTAATTGCTGGGGTTATGGTGGCTAATGAAAGAGTCCATTTCTGCCCTGATGAAGCTTGCCACTAAGTGGTAGGAGACAGGCATTAAACAAACAGGTAAATATATACAAGGTCAGATGGCAACAAGTGCTATGAAGAAAAGTAGAATAGGGTAAGGGGAGTAGGAAGAAGTATGGGGAGTTGCTATTTATGTGGTCAGGGAAGGCCTGGCTGAGACACTTACATTGGAGCAAGGACCTGCAGGAGATGATGGGGTGAGCCGATATCCGAGGAAATGGTTCTGCAGGAAGAGGGAGAAACAAGAGTCTGTGGTGGGAATGAGCAGGAGGCAGGTTGGCCAGAGCGGAGTGAGCGAGGGGGAGAAGTGGAGAAGACAAAGCCAGAGAGCTGCAAAAGTGGCCAGGTGGTATGGGTTTTGGCTTATACACTGATTGTGACCAGAGGATGGTCATGATTTTAATGAATGAGTTAAAGGATTATTCTGGCTGCTATTTGGGATTAGATTCTAGCAAGGTAAGTTCAGAAGCAGGGAGGCCAGTTTTAAAGCTATTGCAAAACCCCAGATGAAAATGATGGTGGTGTGGACCAGTGAGATAATGGTGAAAAGGAGAAGTCATCAGACTCTGGATATATTTTGAAGGTAGGCTAACAGGATTTGCTGATGAATTGGATGTGACAAATGGGAAAAAGGGAGGAGTCAAGGGCAGCTGAAGATTGTGAGGTCTGAGCAGCTGGAAGGAGGATCTTGCTACATGATCAGGAGAAGCAATGTTGATAAGTATCACTGCATTTTGAGTCACCTTCATCAACAACGCACTGAAAGGAACCTGAGAGTCTAAGGCTAATTCTTGCTCCATAGCGAATTAACACTGTCATACACCATTCTTATTAAAGTTTATTTGGTGTGTTTTGTAAGAAAAATAACCAGTTTACAAAAAAAAAAAAAATAAGTAACCTAAAAAAGCAATGTATTGACTAAGGAATTAAACAAAAAGAGGAAATTCCCTAAAACAAGGGAATCTAGCGGAAAAAAAAAAAAAAAAAGTCAAACATTGGACTATAATAACTTAAAAATCCAAGTCTGCAATCCTGTTCAGAAAGTAGAGAATAGAAGCGAACAGTAATAGTGAGGAGGAGAAAAAGTTTAGGGACTTTGAAAAGTTTGCTTCAACAGAAGGAAAGGCTTTAAAAGGCGACTGGGAGAAAGGAAATGACTCAATTGCTTTGAGGCATGCAAAGAAAGGGAGAGGAATTATGAGGAAATCAACATGTATGTTTTTATAAGAGTCTTAATAATACAATTAAATGACACAATACAGTAGTTCTTAAGAAAATAGGTTTGGGGCCGGGCGCGGTGGCTCAAGCCTGTAATCCCAGCACTTTGGGAGGCCGAGACGGGCAGATCACGAGGTCAGGAGATCGAGACCATCCTGGCTAGCACGGTGAAACCCCGTCTCTACTAAAAAATACACAAAGCTAGCCGGGCGAGGTGGCGGGCGCCTGTAGTCCCAGGTACTCGGGAGGCTGAGGCAGGAGAATGGCGTGAACCCGGAAGGCAGAGCTTGCAGTGAGCTGAGATCCGGCCACTGTACTCCAGCCTGGGTGACAGCGAGACTCCGTCTCAAAAAAAAAAAAAAAAAAAAAAAAAGAAAACAGGTTTGTGTAGGTTTTTAGTTCAAACGTTAAAATGTAACATTCTAGTTTATAAGTACTTGGTTATGAATAAAGATATATTTAAGAGGTTTCACAAAGAAACTGACATCAGATGTTCTACTTGTCTTATATTTAGCAAAGTACAAATCAGGCACTGGTAACTAGTGACTGAATCATCTGAAACTTTTGGAAAGTACCATTATTATATATTATTTATTTTGAAATGTATCATTTAAGCTCATTCCAGCCAAAAAGTTATATCTGAAAACACTCTTAAATCTAGCTGCTTAGTTAGCATTTTATAGGACAATTAACTAGAGACTTGTCCCAGGCACAAAATCCAAAATTCAAGATCAAGTTAAGATATTGGGAAACCATCCTTATATTTTATAATTATATATACAGGGGAGTTTTCAGATGATAAATTTATATTCAACAATGTATTTTTTTATACTTCATTAAGAACGTACTTTAGATCCAAGCATATCACTTTTTTAAGAACATTCATTGTTCCAATTATCCAGCCTAAGTTTAGATGTTTAAAACAGCTGTCTTCTGTTTTAAAGTTTCAGTGTTAAAGCAAACAAAACACCCTTAGTTGTCTTCATTTCTCTGGTTATAAAATTACTCTTAAATACACATTCATTATAATAAATAGCCTGGAAAAATCTTTCAGTTGATATAAGTACAGAATTTTCACACATAATCTAAAAACTAGAATTGGAACAAACTGAAGCATAATTTTATATTTAAGCATGTGCCAGAACAATCTTCTCTTCTAGTAGGGCTTTCACTACCTGGAAGCAAAGGCCTTGAAAGGCAGTTCTCAAAATCAAGTATAATTTAATTTTCATCATTTTTAAGGCCACATAGCAAATTCCAAAGTGGTACTTAATCAACCAGTTTATCTGGTTATGAAAAGTATAAATTACATTTAGGTAACTGCATTTTTAAACAAACTCACATCCCAGTAGATATCTTTAAGTCTAAATATTAGTAGGTGGGGCAATTAAAAGAAGTTATTTTGGAACAGACAGAAGAAAACAGGGCTGAAGACAGTCTTTGCTCTGTGTTACATAACTAGAGATTTCAACTAAATGTAAAGAGCTTTTGTGGAGGAAAAAAATGGAGTTCTGGTTTACTTAACATGTATTGTTCATTCATTACCTTATTTCTAATCTACCATTCTCTTAATTTCCCAAACAATAATTTGATATCAGAAGTGAATAGAGCCAAAGCTCTACTGTGGTACAGTGGAATGATTGTTATACACAGGGTGGGGGGCCCACCATGAAGCTATTCATGGAGGGGCAGACAGTAAATCACTGTTAGCAAACTCTAGCTTGCTAGCAGAGCTGGTCCTTGGAGATGCTCTGACATTGTTCCCAGTGAATTCAAATTGCCGTTTATCTCCTTCCACGAGTCTTCTAGAGTTCTATTTAAATTCTTATTGAATCTTATTTTCAAGCATCTTGTTTCTGTAATTGTTATATGTACTCATCATTTTCATCTATAAATCTTTTTCTCCGCATTCAAAAATCAAATTAGACACATTACAGTCAAAATTCTGTGTTGGGAGAAAGCCTAGATTTTGTTCATCCTTAGAACTGGAATCTCAAAATCTGAAGAGCATAATATATTTCTAGTGTTTTCTTTTTCTTTTCCTTTTTAAATGGTCCTATTCCATCCAAGGATCTATTCCTTATCCTACTGAATCTTTGAAAAGGAACTCATTGCTTTCACTAACTCATGCCCTCCTTCATGTACCCTCACTCTTGGTTAAGTGCTGGAGAAGCATTCGACAAATAATTGTACCAAATATTAATACTAGTTGTAATGTCTGATATGTACTGTGAAGTAAATTCACAGGGTACTTCGAGAATACATAATAGGGAATATGATCTATTCTAGATTATCAGGGAAGTCTTGTTTGAGGAGGGGACATTGAAGGATGAGTAGAGGTTAGTCAGATAAACAGGGAGAAGGGGAAGTTCCAGTATTCCAGGCAGGAGCACAAGGGCAGGCCTGGAGTTATAAAGAAGAAACATGGAGCTTTCCAGAAACTGAAACACCAGCGATGCTGCAAGAAAGGGAGACAGTGATGGGAGCACAGCAGAGATGAGACCAGAGAGGTAGGCAAGAAACTAATCACGCACAGTGTTAAGGCTGTATTATGGTTTGAGGGTGTCTATGGATGCCTCTGAGGTGTTTTAAGCAGGGGCTTGATGTGATCAGATGTGCATCTTTCAAAGATCACTTAGGCTACAATCTGGAGAATGAATAAGAGGACAAGAGAGAATAGAATTTAATGTTAATTTGGGAGAAAAAGCAACCAAAAATATTGCTATATATTGGTTACAGATACATATGGCATATGTAAAAGTACAGAAACAAAATGTAAGGATGCACAGAAAACTCATAGTATCATTACTTATAAAAAAATAAAATGAGAGTAAGAAAGAGATGTCGATGATAAGGAAGTTAAGTTTTATCCACCATGTTTTATTTCTTAAAATACAGACGGTAAACAAAAATGACAAAATGTTAACAGTCATTAATTCTGAGTAATGAAAATTGGGATGTTGATTATATTATTCTTTGACACTCTTTCAATTTCCTCAAAAGAAAAACTAAGTTAAAAAAAAAAAGTGAGAGGAGTACCCAGAGACAGTGGTGTGTCATCAAAGCCAAGAGCAGAGAGTATTTCACAAGAAACAAGCTCATTGTTGCTGATAATTCAAATAAAATGAAAATGTTAAAATATCCACTGTATTTACTGTCATGAATGTCACCGAAGCCTAGCAAAAGGGGACTGAGTAGAAGAAAGAGGACGAAGTGGCAACACTGGTTGTCAACAATCTCTGGGGCTGTCTGGCTTTGAAAGAGAGGAAAGAAGAGAGTAGCTTGAAAGAAATGGGATCCAAGGTGGGCTGTTTCTCTTCCTTTTTCTTTTTTTTTTTTTTGAGACGGAGTCTCACTCTGTCCCCTAGGCTGGAGTGCAGTGGCGCAAACTCGGCTCACTGCAAGCTCCACCTCCCAGGTTCCCGCCATTCTCCTGCCTCAGCCTACCGAGTAGCTGGGACTACAGGCACCCACCACCATGCCCGGCTAATTTTTTTTTGTATTTTTAGTAGACATGGGGTTTCACTGTGTTAGCCAGGATGGTCTTGATTTCCTGTCCTCATGATCTGCCCACCATGGCCTCCCAAAGTGCTAGCATTACAGGAGTGAGCCACCACACCCGGTGACCAAGGCAGACTGTTTCTAAGATGGGAAAGACTGAAGCTTGCTTACATGCTGATGGGCAGATTCAGGAGAGGATCTGGAGACAATGGGACAGAATTTCTGAGAATGTGTGAATTATTGAGAACATAAGGAGGGACCAGCCTCCTACTGGAGGAGGGACACTGCCTCCTTCATAAGAGACACTTGGAAAATAATGAGTACAGGCCAGGCACAGTGGCTCACACCTGTAATCCCAGCACTTTGGGAGGCCAAGGCGGGCGGACCACCTGAGGTCAGGAGTTCGAGACCAGCCTGGCCAAAATGGTGAAAGCCCGTCTCTACTGAAAATCCAAAAATTAGCCAGGCGTGGTGGCAGGCACCTGTAATCCCAGCTGCTTGGGAGGCTGAGTCAGGAGAATTGCCTGAACCCAGGAAGCAGAGGTTGCAGCGAGCCAAGATTGTGCCATTGCACTCCAGCCTGGGCAACAAGAGTGAAAGTCCATCAAAAAAAAAGAGAGAGAAAGAAAGAGAGAGAGAGAAAGAAAAAAAGAGAGAGAGAGAAAGAAAGAGAAAGAGAGAGAGAGAGAGAAAGAAAACAAGAAAGAGAGAGAGAGAAAGAAAATAATGAGTACAGAAGCAAAAACGTTCCCTTCTGATAGACTGTTTTCTTTTTTCAGGGAAGTACGAGGCATGAAGGGTGAGACAGCTGGTTAAGGGGAGAAAGGCAGAAACTAACTGAGATAAGGTGGTGCTTTGGATGAGACTGAGGTTAATAACAACCTATCGACATTTTTTTCCAGCAGGCTTCAGCTGCCTAGTTCAGGAGCAGAGACGGCTGATGTTTACACACTTCAGAACTAGCTTTTAGTCAGATAGAGGTTGACCGAAAGATAGAGGAGCAAATGGAGTATCTGCAAGAGAGAGGAACTGATACTATGAAGCTATGGTAGACATAGAGAGGAATGAAAAAAGGAGGGAATAGGTGGATCGAGAGAGAAGCAAAACCCACAATCTGGAGGTCCTCAAGAAATCAGAGCGAATGCAGGGGGGTGCATGAGCAAGGAATATTGAAGGAGAAGAAGTGATTGGAAAGCAGGATGTCAGAATTAGTGATCTGGAAGATGGGGCCCAGCATGAAGCCTGGAGGAGGGAAGTAGAAAGACAACGTAGATGAAGAAGGCAAGAAATGGAAAAACCAGAGGGTCAGTGGTTATATGGATGCTAACACTACCATGAGTGATGACAGGTGGAGGGACAGATAGGAGGACAATAAAGTCTTTGAAGAACTTGATAAAATGAGACCACAAATGTATTTGTAGAGTTTAGCTACCGAGGTCAGTCAGAGCTTTTTAGAGGAGCAAGCATGAGGAGCAAGGACATGGACCTCACTTTCTTTGTGAAGAGGAATAAAGGGACAAGAAGAAGAAATAGCCCCCCACAAGAAAAGGCTAGGGAAAAGTAATTGGTCTAGAACACAGCCAGGATTTAATGTGACAGTGGTTCTCATCCCTGGCTGCAAATGAAAATCATCTACGGAGTTTTAAAACCTACCCATGCCCAGGTCCCAGTCCTTCCTGATGAATGAGAATCTTGAGCTTGGGGATTTGCATCACTGAAGAGCTCCCCTGGTCATCTAATGTGCAAGTGGATTTTAAAACCACTAACTTAAGGCAAAGAGGTGGAGGGAACTTTGGAGAAGGGGCTGAGGGTACAGATAGGTTTCTCGATGATAAACGATAATGGCCTGAATGTACAAACTGTGCTCTCCAAGTGTGCCCCCATGAACCCTCAAGGAACTGAGCAGCAGCAGCCCCTTCTCCCAAGTTCATGACTCCTTTTTGTCTCAAAGCAGAGATTCTGATCCAACAGCTAGATGTGGTCTTTGCTGGGAACCTGAGTTTATCTTTCTGCTTTATTTTAATCTTCCTCCACACTTTTCCAGGTGATCTGAAGAAAGCAGGAACTGTCCTGTAGGCATTTAAGAAGGGGAGGGGGAGTTGTTACAGGTGGCTCCCAGCCCTGACCCAATCACTGACACAGGTCAAGCCACTTCTTTCCGCTGTGCCTCCATGTGACTCCCGTAAAATGTGATGGTAGGACTGATGTGGAGATGGCAAGAATGACAGTGTGACACTTAATCTTTACAAAGCAGTGTGTGCCTGAGACTCCAGATTTACAAAGACCATCTAATGTAATCCACAGGCTCCTCGGGAAGTGAGTAGAGTAAGAATCCCCATTTACAGGTGAATTCACTGGGACTTCAGAGAGATAAGTGACTTGCCTAAGATCACCAGCTAAGTTACACTAACTGCAGATGGCCTTCAGAGACCAGGGCCTTAAACACTGCATTTTATGTCACTTTAAAAAACACAGTGAAGTCTCCTTCTAATCACTCTGTGATTCTTTAACTCTTTGGCTTTCTTTCCCTGAAGGGACACGGTATAAATTGCAGACTTCAAAGGCTTTGAAGGGGCAGTGGTTTTAACTGAAAACTTAAGGCAGGCTTCTGGAAGTGAGTCTGAGGCGCACATATGGGGAAATGACATCATGAGATTTCATCGCCTGGCTTCCCCACAGGTGCTCCCCTGAGGGTTTCGGGAGCCTGACAATAGCTGGCTTTTCTTCCAGCTCCGGGAGCATCTCTTCTGGCAGGTGGAAAAATGTAATATCACGTGGTCAGAAGGACCGGCTCCTACTTGGATGGTGAGACTAGGATCTAGTGAGTGCTAGGAAGATTCTGGGGGTTATTTCTTCACCGTGAAAAGTAGACTCCAATTCTTTTACTCTTGTATTCTATAATTTTAAATGAGGTAAATTTAACCGCTCGCTTCTTGGCTCAGTGTGACTACAAAGTAAAATGCAAGTATTAACATTGAAAATAACGTCCCTTTAAACAATATCCGGAAACTCGTTGTGGGGCATTTCCAGTATATCCATACAGCAAATAAAACAACTTAATTATTTGTTTCTCTAAGGGAAGAAGCTAAACTCGAAATTAATTTGGTTCGGCCTGCGAAACAATTCGTTTGCTCTGCCTAATTCTGCCAATAAAATAACTTTTCCCCGACACAATTAGCATGTAAATCAGCGGCGGGGAGCGAAGAAGGAGCCTCGGCGACCGGGGTTGGGTGGAGCGCGGGACAGAAAACCCCGGAGGCCGAAGGGGCCGGACGACCCGGCAGCGGTACCGCGCCTGGAGCGCACGGACGAGCTAGGGGAGCAGCTCGCACTCACCCGGCAGTCATCAGCCAAAAGCTGGGTGTTAAATAGCGCAGCCGGGGATCCAGCCGTCTTGGCCTCCAGATCCTTCTCCGAACCCCGCGGGATTCTGAGGAGACGTCCCGCAGGCGGCCCCCCGCCAAGCCGCGGGAATGCGCAATCCTACCCACCGCTCCACACTCCCCAACGCCCTCCCGAGGCCGGCTCTCGGAGCCGCGGGGGC
>NW_012119821.1:3808235-3809829 GCF_000951035.1 Colobus angolensis palliatus | reverse complement strand
GGGATAGCGGCCCCTGCTGACAGCTCTGGAGAACAGCAGAAGTACTTATTCTTTTTCTTTTTTTTCCTACCATTCTCCCTACCTTTTCCAGGTGGTGGTACTGATAGGGGGAAATAGGTGTTGACCTGTATGCATTTATTCTTCGTGAAGCCTCTTGAGCAGATGTCTGTACTTGCAGAAGCGACAGAAAAGGGAACATGGACTTATTAGTGGTCCTAGTCTCAATTAGGGAACAGGTACAGTTTCCAGTATAAAGGAACTTGGCCTAAGTGGGACTGAGACCCCGACCTCCGCACTTGGCTTTTCTCAGCCAATTCCATGACTAGTAAATATCTCTCCGAGAACTGCTGGGTCGCCCGGTGTTAGTTTGTTTAAAGGCTGCGACTATGGTCCTCACCATCGGCGAAGCCCCCTTGGGGAGCAAGAGTCGCGGGGCGCAGTTGCTTTCGGGGCGCAGCGGCAGGGGGAGGGGAACGTGGTGTGACCCGACGAGTTGGCACAAGCCTGTAACTGCAAGACTTTGTAGCTACTGAAAGTTCAAGTGGTGAAAGAAGGCAGTGCCTGCCATTCTTCGTGTGATCATAACAATAGCGCCTTGGAAGTGGTTGCGATTTTCTTCTTCCATAAAGCTTTTGGGTTCTCACTGGAATTGCTTGCGTGTTATTTCTGAAGTTTACTTATTTCTAAGACCAGTCCACACAATGTAAACTTTAAGAAGTTTTAAAATACATCGCCGTCGTTAAAAACGCCATTCTCTACACTGTGGTTTATTTGCTTACTTCACATGCTTTATTAACGTGTGTATGTGCGTACCTAATAGCTGCGTTATCTTCCAAGTGTATTTTTAACCTCACCGGCTTCTATCCAATTCATCTAGCTACGTAGAGCGTCCATCGCTTCTGGAATCTACCTCTTGATAACAGTAATCAGAATCAGAAAGGCTCGCCGTTCACTTACCCTCATCCTTTAAAACTTTTCCATTTAAGAAAATCGATGAACAAAACCTTTCTTGTAACTCGCTCCTGCACTACGTCTATTTTTATTTATTTTTCTGATTTGGCAGGACTCAGCAATGCTGTCCGGGATTTTTTTTTTTTCCTTTCCTAGCTAGAGCAGATGTGGGGGTGGGGGAGGTGAGGGCTGGGCTCCAGCCGGAGTCGCCCCCGCTGAGCCTCCGCCTAGCGCTCGGTGGGGCCAGGAATCCTGGTGGAAGGAAGCGGCGCTGGCCAGTTGGTCCAAGGCTCCACCTGCAGCCACACCGCGTAGTTTCCCCCCCTCTGCCTGGCTCACTCACACTCACATACACCACAGCTCTCCTTTGGGTCGGAGGAGACGCCAGCCAAAGTAGGCGGAGTAGCGGGAGGAGAGTCCGATCTGCGCAATCCAGTCCGGGACTTGGCTCCGCCCGGGAGCGGCGGCCTCTCCGGTGACAGAGGAGTAGTGAGCGGCACGGGGTGAGGCTGCCTCCAACTCCGCTCCCCGCGCACTCGGCTGCCCAGGCGCTCGGGACCCAGCAGCGGCGCTCCTCCGCGGTGCCGGTCGCCCGCGATGCCCGCTTAGCAGCGTGTAGCAGCGTCCAGCAGCACCACACCCG